>NC_061114.1:177845791-178145791 GCF_002878395.1 Capsicum annuum | reverse complement strand
TGTTAGTATCTTTGGCATGGTACTAACACCCTTCCAACTAGGGTTACAAATTGGACCCTAATTCGCCCAGATTATGGCATGTTGGTTAAATGATACCTCCCACTATTTCAGTCAGTAATCAGTGTATCCCAGGTCAGGTTTTCTTGATCAAGTGTACAGATTTCTAATTATTCAATTATAAAAAATTTTGTCTCTCAGATTATAGATCAGCTTAGAAATATGTTTATGCTTGGTCTTGCATTCTCAAATATTACCTGTTCATGCATTCATGCTAAGTTATGTCATGTATTTCAGTCAGTCCTTATCTCACATACCGGTACATTCAAAGTACTGATCACATACTTTTCCTTTGTGCTATATTGTCTTATAACATAGGTTCAGTCGTTTAATTTCCTGACCATTCTTAGACAGCTCAACATTAGTCAGCAATAGTAGTAGTGGGGTCCTCTTCCATTGAGGACATACTATTCTTTTATAGTTATTTTAGTATTCTTTTATGTTCAGTTACTCAGAGTTAGTTGGGGGTTCGTCCCATCAACTCCTCATGATATTTAGAGGCTATCAGACACTCAGTCAGTTAGTTAGATAGTCATTTAGTTTTCATTATTATCAGTTATTTCAGATAGAAAGTTTAGTTCCAGTACATATCGAATATTTTAGATAGGTTATATATATATATATTAGTATTTTAGTTGACAGTATTTTATCAACTTACCTTCCGCACATGTTATATTATTATGATTTTACTGAGTACTCACAGCAGGTTCCAACTCATGGTTTAGCTTGTGGTCACATGTGGCCATAAGCACCATTTTCGTGACTAGGGGCTAGCCTCGGGTTATGAAAATGACACCGAGATAGCACCATTCCCATTCCTATGAAAGGTATCCAAATTGGGGCTTTTAATTTCAAAAAAGATTATTGTGATAACCCTTTATGTCATTTTTCATATTTTGCTTATCTTCGTCGTTAGGGCTTCTTCATAGCTGCCATAAGTCATTTATGACTTGATGAGATGGACGGTTCGATTATCGGGTAGTTCATTTGTATTTAGAACTAATTCCCTCTTTTGAAGCCTTCTCTGGTCCCAAATGGCCACCAGACAAAAACTTTACTGAAACGATTTCGAATATAAATTTTGACTGCATCAGCAATTCTGGAATATCAATTTAAGACTCGGTGGAACTTTGAATTGGATTCCAATGTAGCCGAGCTCATTTCGACATATTGATCAGAAAGTGAAAAAATTAGGAATATGGGTGTGGGACCCACATCTGGTCAAAACAACCTCGAATGAAAATTTTGACTTTGCCATCGCATCTAGAACATCTATTTAAGGATATGAGGACCCTTGGTTCAGGTCCAAGGCTCCCGGACTTATTTTGGGTAATTGAGCGGATTTTATAAAAATGGAACTATAGGTGTGGGCCCTTTTTTTGCCAATTTTATCTCAGGTGAAATTTTGGTTGATTCTAATGGATTTGAAATGTGTTTTACACTCAAATTTCACTATTAGATCATGTTATTTTGGTTCTGAATAAGTTTAAAGGGTCAAAAATAAGTTTTTGACTTTACTGTCAGGGGGATACTGCATCTCTTCTCCAGGGGCCAAGGTTGGGAATTTGGGCATTTTCCTGATATCTTTGAGAGCCTAAAACCCTTAATAAGTATGATAACTCAAAATTGAGTTGTGTGAGTGACTTAAGAGCTTGATTATCATCTATTATAGTAATTATCATCTGAATTAAGGTAAGATTCATCATTTTATTGATGAATTTCTTCGTTCTTGACCCAAAACTCCAAATTTAGTTAGTACTTGATTTTAGTCCAAAATTAGCTTTCTTTTGCATCCATTTGTTGAGGTTTATGATTCTTTGATGATGTGTGAGTATTGGATTGTCCTCAAAAATGCATTTTTATAAGTGGGACCCACTTGGGGTTTTTGATATATTTGTTGGGCCTAAAGCACAATAGTGCAATATGGGTATAGTTAGACTCATATTTATGATAAAATTATATTTTTGATAGCATGATGACATTTCTAGAATTGTGAAGTGAAGACAAGCATGCGGTGAATGATGTAAGGTTTTACGAGTCAGCTTTGATGTACGCATTTACCTACTCTTCTTCGAAGATGATGTGTGTTATGTATGGAATGTGTATATGAATGTTAGGCTCGATTATGGATAAAATAACTTAATATTAATTATTGATGCTTGGGGAAGTATATGATGGTTTTTGACCCGTAAGGTAGAATGTTTATGACCCTTTTAGAACCTTGTTGACTTTTTTCTAGGTTAAGCTAATTTGTTGCATGGATACAATAGTAATCTAGGTTTGATATGTGGTTTGTGTGTTGGAATCATGGTTAGTATGATTAACCTTAGTTGGACTATTCTAGTGATCTTAAAATCATAATTTGGGTAGTGTTGGGTTAAATAATCATGTTTCTAAGCGAAGTTCATATCTTAGGATTGGTTATGGCTTACTTAACATCTTAAATTTGAACTAGATTCCTTTTCCTAGTTTGGGGCAGAGTTTTCCTAATTATGGAAATTGAGGATTAGAAGTGGGATCTTGATCGATCATTAGCTTCGATTTATATAGTTCCGTTGAAGACCTTAGAATCTTGTTAAATGCTTAGAGAATGTCCTTGGGAGCATGTTGGATAATCGTGGTAAACGATTTATAGTGGTAGTATTTGAGTTGATGTATATGGTTGTTGACTACATTATCATTAATGCAATGTGTAGTTATGGATTATGCTATTAATTAACCCCATGACTATGTTATCATTTAAATCATTGACTAGACTACTATTTTGGGATTTGGACTATGATATTACTAATGTTATACATTACTTAGTAACCAAACTAGTGATTAGGTTAGAAAGCCATCTTGCTGCTAATATTGTGAGTATGATACTAAGGGCTCTAGAAGGCAAATTATTGACTACATGAGAAGCTATGCTACTAACCATGTTGAATTTGATAATGCATTGTAATATTCATGTTATATGCATTCATATATCTATGGATAAATTGTCCTTGATGACAAATGATAGGTTATGAAGGTATGCTCTTCCTCGCTTCTCTTTTACTTTAGCCCTCATAGGGTTGTCATTTACTTTATCCATCATGGGCCTTGTCATTTACTTTAGTCCTCGTGGGGCTTGTGATTTACTTTAGCCCTAGTGGGGCTTGTCATTTACTTTAGCCCTCGTGGGGCTCACACTTTATTTAGCCCTTGTGGGACTTGTCTTTTATTATTGGGCCTAAGGTTATGAGTATGATGTTGTGATTATTTCGGACATGTTATTGGGCTGAAGTCTGTGTTTTGATATTGGTTGGATATCAGGAAAGTATTTATCCTTGTAAAGGATATAGCTAGAGAATATGGATACATATATGTTTATGTTTCTTATGATTTCATTTACTGAATAATGGTGATGGCATGCATTGGTTTAGTAATTTCCTTATTATGATATTGATAGTGATATGATCCTAACTAAAATACGACCTTAACACTGTTGTTTCTAAATAAGTATTAAAGCCCATTTTCACAATAACAATGGATTTCCTTAATATAATAATTGTCTACTAAATGAAATATTGATACATATAAAAGAGGTTAAAAGTATTGTTTAAAGATTTGGCTGAGATAGATTCTGGTCCATGACTTGACACTATTATTTACTTCAGTCGTGAGATATTCTGACCTTTTCTATATTTTTATAATGATTTAGTCCCGAAATAATTTTGGGGAACAGAGTTATGAATTTATACTTTTTTAGCCATGGCTTAAGTCTGTGCACCTATTATATATATCTGTTATATACATATGTATTAATGGTTATAATGATATTACCAGGATGATACATAAGTTTGTGCATAGACTTATTATAAACATAAGTCTGTGCACCTATTATATACATATGTATTGATGGTTATAATGATATTACCAGGATGATATTGTCACCTGACAAGGCCGGAGGATACTGTGATAATGATATTGACGCCCAACAAGGCCACAAGATCCTGTTATGATGCCATGGATACCTGGTAAGCCCGAAGGATACTATGATGATGATATTGACACCCAACAAGGCCGAAGGATACTGTTATGAAGATATTAATACCCGATAAGGTCAGGGGATATTGTGATAATGATATTGATACCTGGCAAAGCTAAAGGATATTGTGATGATGATATATTTACCCGGTTTGAGTCCAGATTATGGTTGTGATATTGGTTGTGTACCTTGCATTTATTCTTATATGTGTATCGCCTATCACAAGTATGTGTCTATGTCTATCAGTCTATAAGGGACGGTTGCATAGATATAGGTGATGACTATGCCTTGTGTTGTTGTGTACTGATTGAGCCTTTCGGGCTTGGAGAGGTAGGGGAATGCATAGGCTCGATTAGGTATTTTGTTGTCTTAAATAGCTGGTTACTCGTGCTGTTATTCATATAGTTATTATCATTGTTATGATCATTATTATGACTAGTTTATAACGCATTGGTTATTAATTTGGTATCGAAATTTGAGGTATGTTTTTGGCCTCTTCTATCTTATGAATTCATTATTATCCATGATTGTTTCATGTCTAGCCATGTGGATTAGAAACCCTGAGCATGATACTATTAAATCCTGATAGGATTATGATGTGACCTTAAAATTAAGATATAATGATCTAGGTTGTGCTTTAAGATGACCTTGTATGTATATATATGTATGTGTGTGTGTGTACATATATCTAGATATATATAGCTATGGTATTACCGCATATACTTTTCTTCATTTGTTGAGATTGTATATTCGTTCTTTAGTCTTGTATATTATTATATATTCTTCTTCCACTCTTTATTCATATATTGGACAGAGATATACGGTATAGTGTTGAGACTCCTAAGTATGACTGGAGTAAGGTAGTGCTCCCTTATTACTTACATAGCCTTATTATGTTGGTCTATTGGATATAAACATAATAGTTGTTCCTTATTATCTCATTGGCTTGTTATATGATTTCTGGACTTTTGGGTATAGTTTCCATTTTGTTTATATGTTGTATATATCTTCTTATCTTTGGATCTCAGTTGTCAATTGTCTACTGAGTACCATTCGTTTGGTACTCATACTATACTTCTGCAACCTACAAATTATAGTATGGGTTATCGCCTCTGATGTGTGTGCCATGCTGAGAAGCCATGGTTTGGTGATATTGAGTGAGCTCCTCGCATTTAGAGTATTATTTTCCTCCCTGTTATGTATAGACTAGCCTCTATATTATATTCTGATATAACTTATATATCAACATAATTTATTTCATTTATTCTAATTTTGTACTCTTATTATAGTAGAAGCTCCTGTGTTGATAATACTAGGTTTTGGGATTTATTCATGTATTTGAACTTTTGTTATATTTATTTCACATTCTTTCCTTATTCTATTTGGCAGTCCATTACTAGTCATTTCAGACTACGAATTTGGCTTACCTATAGGTTGGTTTTAGTAGGCGCCATCATGACCTAAGAAATTGGGTCGTGACAAATTAGTATTAGAGCTAGGTTTCACCGGTTTATTAGTACAAGAGCTAAGTGTTAGTAGATTCTGGATCGATGCAGAGATGTCCGTAACATATCTTCTGGATTCTATAGGGACATTTTAGAAAATTCACTTCTTGACTTCTTATCGTGTGTTCGCATTTCTATGAAGCTCTAACATATCCTTTGACTCTATTCTATCCTAATGAATGATGCAAGATGGGCGGTGATAATGACAGGTGCAGTTGATTTTTTTTTCTAGTAGGGGTCGCGCGAATGCTGGCTCCCTCTACCACAAATTATGATGTAGGTTCGACACTTGGGTTGACCTTAGGTGGGCACCCTCCAAAGTGCAATGGAGGTTACCAACCTAGGCCATGGGTCTTATTGATCGCCCATTAACCTCGTCTAGGTTAGGTACGGATGAAACTGTAGCATTGACAAGTAATTTTTGCCCTCCATAACTAAGTTTAATCCTGAGTTTCTTTGATTTTAAATAAAATTATAATATTTATTTCTTATGAATAAAAAGCTTTTCAAAATTTTTATCTGGGTAATTTTTCCATTTTAGATAAAGATTATATGTTATCGTATTTAATTATAAGAAATTATATAATATGGTTACTTAAATATTTAGTTTATTGAATATTGGATTTTAATCATAGTTTATATTAAAAATGAATTCAAATAATCGAAATCTTGATTTATATATAATTTAGTCCAAAAAAATAATTTATTTGGAGAAAACATTTATTTTATTTTATTGAATCAAGAAGCTCGGGGTTGAATGAGGTACTAATTCATTTCAATTTTTGATTTAATATAGGCAACCTATTAGATCCTGACCATAACTGAAATCAAATTGGCCACAATTGCGATGCAATTGGCCAATTGATTTTCAATTTGACCAAAACAAAAATAGAATTGGCAAATCCCCAATACCCAAAATTAAACCAACTTCAGCCCACAAATTCCCTACTTCCTAGGCCCAACAAAACAATAACAACAATTTCATCTAGCCCAATCCCGTGTTTCAACAGCCCCCCATTCCTTTTTAACATTCTAACCCAACCCAATAACAATTAATCCAATGGCAGACCCAAAATCAACCTATGACCTGACCCATTTTACTCTTCTTTAATAGCCATCAGCAAAGCACTGCACAATGGAAAACCAAAAACACCAAAACCCAACAACAATCATATCATCAACAACCAATCGAAATATTACCAATTCCAACTTGAGTCCGGCGAAAAAAACCAAATTCGACCAACATTGATGACCCAATACAGCAATAGTGTCCATCAACCCGGAACAACTACCCCTTCAAATTTGATCCATATCCAGCATAACTTCAACGAAGCTTCTAGAAATGGGATAAGCTCGTACGTATGAATTCGTATGATTTGGCTGCCCCAAACATTATCTTATCCCTTTGATTTGAAATTTCCTTTAAAATTTCCCAAAACTACCCCTAAAGAGAAAAATCCCACATCAATGGGAGCTCAAATTGGTTTCCCACTTTGTTTTCTATAAATAGCTTGTTCTTGAGCTAAATTGGCCAAGTCTTGAAGGTATAAAACTTTTGAGCAAAAATTCTTTTTAGTAACAAAATTTATTGTGAGAGGTCTACAAGTTCTCGGAGTCGCAGAAGTTTTCCAGTGAAGGCGAAGGGATTCCGATGAAGCTCGAGTTTTATTTTGCTGCCCCGAAACTGATAATATTTCATTTATTTTATTTTGGGTATCTTTTTATCATCATTCTTAGCGTATTAGTCTTATGTTGTTGTAGTTGTTAATGCTAGAAATGTTGGGATGCTCGCTGTTAGAGGCTTTGAAAGCCATAGGTTGTAGTGATATTTGATTTTGTGTAGTAATAGCCTTTTCTCGACTATTTTACTCATGTTCTTGTCTCTATCTAGGCAACGAAATATGCTAGTCCGTATCTTAATGTCTTTAATGGATGGTTGTTTTTTTCTACAATTCGGATTCCTCAGTTTATGCGTATGACTGACGTGGTATTCAAGTACTATCATATCACTTTTGCCAAATATTGAGGCTTTCGGGAATGGTTTTCACTATAGAAGACCTCGTTCGTCCTTCAACATGCCGATGTTTTCTTTTTTTTCTCTCTAAATCAGTAACTTTTTTTGTCAGAATTTTTCTGTATATAAAAATATGTGAATTAGTGCTTACGTTTCAGCTGTCTTAATTTGTCTTTGATGGCTATGTTCCAAAGCAATGAACCCAATAAGGGGAAACAATTTAGCCGTGTGGATCAACTCTGCTATTTCATTCTCTTGATGCTTTTGTTTAGGTTAATGTAGAATTTTACTTGATTGCACCATCTTAAACGATAAATTATGGGTTCTGTTCTGTTCTCTTTCCTCACTGTACCTATTCTGCCTATAGGATTCTCTGTGATGTTTCAGTTTGTAAGAAGCTGCTTTGACTGCTTTATTTCTTTTTGTGCATAGCAGAATAGTCCTTTCCCTTTCCCCGACTCACAATGTCAAGGAAAATAGAAGGGTTAGTTCACAGGTAGAGAAGGTCTCAACCCATGATTCCTCCCTGACCCTCTTGACCAAAAATCCTTATGGATTTGTCCAGGAGAGGATAAGAATGACATTTCTTAAGGGATATTGTTTAGGTTGCTCTTTTGAATTATAATTTCCCTTCCACTCTTAAAAATAGATGTATTCTTTATTTCTTTTGTGCAATGGATTAAGTCAAAGCTTTCTCGATTCCTAAGCAAATGGAGAAGGGTAGGACGAATAAAGTGAGTTGGAAACAATGAGTTCTCCTGTATGATTTTTCTCTTAGGATTATGCGTGCTGTTGCTTAGGGCTATTTTCCTATTCATTTATCACACACTTACTCACCTGAATATGTTCATAAATACATCATGAAAAAGAAAAAAAAGAAATTTTTACTCTTTAGGTGGATTTGATATTCAACCTTTCTGGTGTGAATTTTTATATTTTTCTTCGATATGGATGATTTGAGTTATCTAAATATGCCTTTCATTATCATATAATTAACTTATTTGTGTTTGAAGACAGTGACAAGTTTGGTCCTGAAATATCTTTTTATATGAAGTTAAGATTCCCTCTAAAAGATGTTTGACTTTAATTTTTCCGAGAGGATATGATAATTGACTTTAATTTCCTGAGTTTTCTTTGAAACATCATATTTTTGTAAGAAATTTAAATAATCTTCTTGTTTAAGAATCAGTAGTATTACCTTCTTTAATATTATTAGATTCTAATCCTTACCTTTCCTTTACATGTACCATCTGCTTTGAGTCCCAAACGGGCTCAATTTCTTCTCGCATTTTCCCTTGGGCTATCAGGCCCATTATCTCTATAAGGCTAGCCTTGAATGTAAGGTCCAAAGTCAAATATGTGGCGTACCATTGAAACAAAATGGAAGAAGAGATTGGGTCAAAACCTGTTGACAAAAATCACTAGATTTGTTTTTTTATTTTTTTATTTCTTTATTTATTTAGATATTTATTTATCCATTCATTCATTTGGGGCCTCAAAGCCAAAGTGGTAAACTAATACAAGTGAAACAGATTATGGGCTAAAAGGGCTAAAAATATAGTTTAGGACAGGTTATGGGCCAAATCCCAAGATCTAGATTAGGACAAGTGAAGATGGGCCGAAAACCCAATTAGATTAGGACAAGGTGGATGGATTTTGGCTCAAGAGCCTAAATAATTTATTTCCTCACCTTTTCCTTTTATCTATGGTTATTTTCTTTGTGTTCTTTCGAACCTAGTTAAACCCTCTAACTAAGTCGCTAAAAAAATGATTTTGCATAAACTTCCGAAATATTCCTTAATCAACTTATTTTCAACAATCAACTTTGTCTGTTAGAAGTTAGTCAAAAGAAATCATTTTCAAATAGTCCGGATAACCGCGAGTTAGTGGACATTTTAGGTTCCTTAAAAGCCTTTCTAAAATGTTAATGAGAACCACTTACCTAGAATTTCTAAACCTAAATGATTTTTCTGTTTGAATCATTTAAAGGTTTTCTAAATTTTTCCAAATAAATTAATTGGCAACTCTAAAAGTCATATTTTCGCAAAACAAAAATGATGACTCTACTGGGGAATTTGAACTAGGTTGTAACCAAATGTTTGAATTTATCTTTTGACTAACTTTTTAAATTGTTTACGTGCTTATATGTTTCAATTCTGTGAAATTTAACTGTTGCATTTCATGGTATGATCCTGCATTGATTATTAAACTGTTTTGGGATTTTGTGGATATCCCAGCCCCTGTTGTTCAATTCTAAATCAAATAATGGGAATACGATAGTTTATTGACACGTTAGGTGGTCGGAGGTTGTTCGTGTTTCCAAACTCAAGTTGTCTGCTTGGGAACCTGTGTCCAAACCCATTCTAGACAACTAGGATAGAGATGAACCAAAATCTTTTTTTTCGCATGAGCTTAGGATGACTCAATACCCGAGGTGGTATTGGGCCCATTAGAAAACTTGCCATGCATCTATTGACCCTGAGTCAATTATAAATGAACCATGTTTATATGTTGAAGAATATATATGTTTGTTTAAACCAATCCATTATCCCTTGGGTAGGGGGAAGGCTTATCTTCATTTGCTTTCATGTAGGAATGGACCAGCCATACCCTTACAAGAAGTTTAAGATTATTACCAGGCCTGACAACTTTCTGAAAGTATGGTGGACGTATATGAGAGAAGAAGATAAAAGGGTTGTTAGTACACATATCGAGCACCTGCCTTCACTCATATAGATGGATGCCTAGCCCGAAATGATTCATGTTCTAGCAATATTTTGGGATGACAATAACATGGTGTTTCAATTTGGGGAAGTAGAGTTGACACCCACTATTGAAGAAGTTTTGACTTGTTATGAAAGTCTTGATATATGTATAAAGAGAAAGACCACACCAGGCAATAGTGTTCTAGTCCCTACCATGATGAATCATTAAGATATCCAGAAAGTCTTTGTAATCACTGATGACATGTGGTTGGAAGAACATGATGGGGCAAATATATCCTTTTGTGGGTTGTATCATCGATTTGGAAAGTATGATACTTTTGAGAAGTTTGGTCATAAATTTGAGTAAAAAAATGGATAAAAAAGAGAGCATTTGCTTTTGTGGTAGGTTTTCTTTGAACAATGGTGTTCCCAGGAAGAGAAAGTGGCACCATCAATCCGAGGTTTGTTATGGTAGTGGATACTCTCTTCAATGGGATGGATTACGATCAACCTAAGGTGTTCCATGCCTTATCTCTTATGATAGTCACCGAGATATATCGGGCGTTGGGAATATGCCAAAGTGGTGATTGTTTCCTTTATGGTTGCAACCTTATCCTACAATGGTGGATGATGACACACATTTAAAGAATCCTAGGGTGGCACAGCCGGACCCTCAAACAAGGGTGAGTATCCTATAATCACTAGACATGCGTTTGTTCTTGCACAGGTTTCAAAGGAAAGAGTCTCTAGAATTTTGGTTTAAGATGTTGGGGAATTGAGTGACGATGACATTCAATGGTCAATCAACTATCTTTGCCCAGGAAAATACATTACTCGGGGGAATGAATGGCCTTTCATAGTACTTCTAGGACTCAGGGGAACTCATCCATATAATCCTATCCAGGTTCTCAAACAATTTAAAATCAGCCAGGTAATACGACAAATGGTGCCTATGCTTAGATTCTTCATCGAGTATGATAAATTCCAAACTCCTCTCAAACAATACATGGTAGATGGGTGGAAGATAAGAAAAAAATATGAAATATCCTTCCATATCAGGCATGAACCCAAAGTTAGTGATACAATAAGGAATGGTTGAAAAAGAGTCTTCCTAGAGCATTAATCCCAGGACCGAATGTACCTACTCAAATTATTGATATAGAATCAGAGCATCAAATCTGACTGGACAGACTTCAATATGAATTCCAAAAAATGAGACCGTGCACCAACATAGCATGTGGAAGATTCCTCAACTATACGTATGCTGAGAAGAGTTAAAGCAAGCCAGGCAAGAAGCTGATGATTCTAAGAAATGTCCAATCGATTTAGATAATTGCATGGTTTCTTAGTTTGATAACATAGAAAAAATGAACTATGAGATCAAGGCACAGTTATGGGGAAGTCATCTGATCATCAACAGATATCAGATATGGAAAGAGGTGAACGAGGCTAAGAAGGCAAGGGCTAACGAAGGAGCATCCAGTAGTTAGTTTTTATCCCTTGTGTGGGACCTTGTTTTTGCCCTCATGTTGTCTTTTCTTTCCCTAAAGATTGTATCCCTCTTATGCTATTTTTGTAGGAATTTATGCCCTTTACATATCTATGAAAGTTGGGGGATAATGGATTGGATTTAAAAAGGCATATGTTTTCTTCAAAATTCATTAGGCCAAACCCTGGGCTCAAAAGGGTCACCCTAATTAGGATGCACATTATTATAATGTTTTTATGTGATATAATTGACCTATATATTTATGTGCATTTTTTTGAATCAAAAACAAATTTATCCACTATGCTATTGTGGATCAGTTTAGCTATTGTGCAAATAACTCTATGTGGTTACTTATTGTCAAATATTTTGCATTACTTATCACATATGGGAACTAACACATCTTCCTTTGAGTTATTTTACTTTACAGATAATAGAAAACTACCCGTGTTGTAATAAGCTGGCAGCATATCCTTACTTCACCTGATCAAAAGCGCATAAGATCCCATCCCCTAACCATTATTCAAATATGATTGGAAGTGATGAAGAAAATGCATTGGTCATCAGGGATAGTGTAATAGTCGAACAAAGTGAGATGATTGCTGAAATTGTGAGAAAATTGGAAACGCTTTAGGAAGAAATGAACTGTACTAGAGATTTGGCTAGCATGGCCATCATTGTCAATTCTCCTGCCCAGGAAGACACATGCCTCTACTCTAGATCCCTCCCCTCAGTACGCCTATTCTCAGGGACCATCCAACTAATATATCGTCCGTCTCCTCTCTTTAACTTGTCCAAAACATAAATCGAGAAAATAACCCAGATGCTTACCATCAATAAAATCCATCCCTAGTCCCACAAAATCCGTCTCCAAATTCAGAAAATTCATTCCCAAATCCCCATTGTCAAACCCACAAAACCCACTCCCAAATCCACAAAATCTATCTACAAATCCACAAAATGCACGTTTGAATCCACAAAATTCATTTACAAACCCAAAAAATCCCTCTCAGATTCCACTAAACTACTCTCAAATTACACGAATTTTTCTCAATTTCCATAATGTCCTCCCCACCTACCATATAACCTCCTCCCATTCTCAAAATCAAGCTACCCTTCCAAATCTCTCTCATGTCATCATATTCCCTGACATTTACAATTTCTTTTCTAATCTCGAAATAGACTATTATAATGAAAATAAAAAAGAGTAGAGGACTGAGCATGAAATGAAATTGTTGGCTATAAATGAAGAGATTATGAGGAGCAAGGAATCTCATGGGGCAGGGAACAATGATGGTCTAGGGTATGATGATCTATGTGTTCACCTTGGAGTAGATCTACCAGAAGGATAAAAGGTCGCTAAATTTGAAAAATTCAATGGTACCAGGAATTCTATGGCTCATTTAAGAAGTTATTGAGATCATATGTCAGGGTAAGAGGAAATGAGGCATTACTAATGTGCCTATTCAGTCAAAACTTTAGTTGCAAAGTTTATATTGGTTCACATCTTAAGATTGAGAAGATGGTTCTACTGGAAAGCATTGGCTAAAAACTTTCTCAATAGGTTAGCATTTAATGTTGAAATAGTCCCTAACCGACACTTATTAGACCGGATTAAGTAGAAGAATGATGAGTGTTTTTCAGATTATGCCTTTTAAGGAAAGAGGCTGCCAAAGTACAACCTCTTATGTATGAGAAAGAGATGGTGTTTGTGTTCTCTCATTCTTAGGAGGGAGAATGTTATACTAGGATGGAATCCGTGGTCAGGGAAACTTTCACAAATTTGATAAAAATTGGGGAATCACTAGAAGAAGGCATTTGAATAGGAAAGATTATAAAAAAACCCAACATCATCTGGGGCTTCTATGCTCCCAAAGAAGAAAAAAAAAAGATATGGGAGAAGTCTCAACTGATTCTATGGCTAAGTTGAAAAAGAAATTTAAGCCTAGGAACATTCTCTCTTCTCCACCATCCCTAAGTTTTCAGCATGTATACTTTACCCAGCCCAGTACCAAGCTCCACTTCACAATATCCAATCCTAATACCAAGCTCCACTTCCAAATATACAAACCCAGTACTAAGCTACTTTCTAATATCCAATCCTAGTACCAAGCTCCACAGCTAAATATTTTACCCTATACTAAGTTTCATAACCGAATTATCATCCTCATGTTCAAGTTGCCCTTCCAAATAACTGAACAAGAATCCAAATGCCTCTAAATTATCACCAAGTACCTCTTCGTTCTAATAAAAACCATTAGACCCCTCCAAGCCCAAACCTCAAAAAAGACCTCTCCAAAACGTCATGCCATAGGATGAAAGCCGCACCTAAGTCTTCGGGAGCTTGAATGACGCCGATCATTTATAGCCTATCAAATCAAAACTTATCAATCCCAATTGTTGATTTTATCATGCCTATTGAAATTATGCCTATCATTTGGGAGAGGAGGGGCACAGTACCGAGGATTGTGTTATCCTAAAGCATAAGATTTAAAATTTGACTAACCAAAAGGTCATCATGTTTCATTCACTGTCTCCAAATATCAATAATAATCTATTTCCTAATCATGGGGGATCTACAGTTAGCATGATTGAAATAGAGGGCATATGGGTGTCTAGCAAAACTATCACTAAGGTAGATTCAGAAAAGTTCAAAAGAACAGAAGGGGTGAAGAAAATAGAGAGAGCCATAGCTACCTTAAGTTTCAATGAGACATCCCCATTTATAGTGATGACAACCCCAAATCAGGTATACAATCCTCCGCCTAGGAAGGAATTTATTGTAGAGACTGCCGCTGCCCAAGGGTTGACACAGTCTAGACGATGCTACATTCATAAAGATTTGACCAATGGGAAGGATTCGCAGAAAAGGAAAATCACTAAAGGGGAGGACGAGGAATTTTGAAGGCATATGCAACCAAAAAGTATTCAATTGTCAAGTATTTAGAGAAGACTCCAGCCCAAATTTCTATTTGGGCACTACTAATGAGTTCGCAATACCACCGACAAGCTTTATTGAAGGTTCTAGATGAAGTATATATTCCCGCAAGCACGAGAGTTGAGAATTTTCCCACAGTGATAGGGAATGTTGTGGGAAGTCATCGGATATCGTTCAGTGAAGAAAATTTGCCATTTGAGGGGGTGATGCATAACAAAGCCTTGCACATCACTGTTAGTTGTCGGGACTATATGATTAATCAGGTATTGATAGATGATGGATCTATTTTGAACATTTTTCCTCTTTCCATATTAATTTAAATAGGCTATGACTTAGGGAAAATTCCCCAAAGCCACGTAAACGTGCGGGCATTTAATGGAGGGCAGAGAGATACCATAGGTGAAATTGATTTGTACATCTAGATAGGACCTACTTAATTCAAGGTAAAATTTTATGTTATGGATATCCATCCTAGTTACAACTTGCTCTTGGGGAGACCGTGGATCTATAGTGCAAAGGCAATTTCATCGACCCTTTATCAATTATTGAAGTTTATTTGAGAGGATCATGAAATTATCATTCAAGGAAAAGGAAGCCATTTGAATTATCTCAATAGTTATGTGCCTGTGATTGAAGATACTATAAAGGGTAGTAGTTTTTATACCGTGGAAATTGTAAATGATGCGAATAAAGATCTGAGGTCCAAAGCTCCAATGCCTTCTGTTTACAAAATGATTGCGACCGTGATGTTAAGAAGTGGGTTCGAGCCTGGTTGGGTCTTGGGTAAGAATTTGGAAGTAATTATTGAGCCCATTAAGGTCCCAAAAAACATCTAAGTATGGGCTAGGATACCAGCCGGCAGAGGAGGATGAGATTAACGATAATTTAAAGATGAGTCTATCTAAACCATTTCCGATCCTGTACCAGTCATTTCCCATGTCTGAGATATCAAAAGATGATGGTCTTGGGGATGGGATAGGAAATTTGTTCAAGGATTGCAATGATATACAAAAAGATTTCTCGAAGTCCAATGGGGTAAGGAAGGTTGCACCAGGAAAGGCTTTGCAAAACTGGATCTCCACTCCATTCATAACTTATCGCCCCTCATGGTAGATGAAATGACAATTACTAGTAGTTTTAAATTTTGTGATGATCTAGAGGAGGCCTCGTGATCCACCCTTTTATGTCTCAAATTTTCTTTCCGTGTTTTATTGCTTTCAAAAAGGCATGGGCCCACATTTGCATGGGTCATGAGCCATAGTTGTAATTATTTCCCAAATTTCAGTAAAAAGGCCTCTTTTTATCTAAGAAGTTATTTTGAAACACGATTATACTAGTATATGTTATTGTCTTGTTATTATCTAACTTGGTTTGTTTATTTATTATAGCAGCAGTAATTTAAAACCTCCTAATGTCATGTTATGTCAAATCTTAGACAGACAAAATGAGGGGAATAATGATGATTGGAAAGAAGCTGATAGGGAGCAGTTAGTGGAAGATATAGAGGAATTTGAGAACTGAGAGAGGCCTAACCTGGAGGAAACTAAAATAGTCAACCTAGGCGATCATGGTGAAATCAAAGAGACAAGTGTCAATGTTGACTTAGCAGAAACCAGAAAAAGAGAACTCATTCACTTGTTTTGGTAGTACATTGACATATTTGCTTGGCACTATGATGATATCCCGGGATTGAGCACTAATATCATATCACATAAGTTACCAATCAATCCTGAGTTTGATCTAGTTAAGCAAAAACTGAGGAAATTCAAGCTGGACTTAAGTTTGAAGATCAAAGAAGAGGTGACAAATCAAATTTAATCTAAGGTTATGGAGGTCACAAAATATCAATCATGGAAAGCCAATATTGACCTAGTGACGAAAAAAATGATAAGTTCTAAATTTGCGTTGACTGCAGAGATTTGAATAGAGCCAGCCCTAAAGATAATTTTTTGCTACCCAACATCCACATCCCCATCAATAATTATGAGAAACATGAAATATTGTCTTTCATGGATTGTTTTTCCGAGTGTCATAAGATATTAATGGATGAGGAAGATGCAAAAAAGATGGCTTTTATCATGCCCTGGAGTGTTTATCAGTACAAGGTAATGTCGTTTCATCTTAACAATGCTGGTGCGACGTACATAAAGGCTATGATGGCTATTTTTCATGGCATGATTCATAAATAGATTGAGTTGTATATGGATGATGTAATTATTAAATCCCGCAAGAGTTTAGATCATCTAACCCATCTGGGAACATGCTTCAGTAGACTAAGGAAGTACAACTTGTAGTTGAATCTTATTAAGTATGCTTTCGGTGTGTCAGCCGGTAAATTACTAGGGTTCATAGTCAGCAGAAGGGGCATTGAGCTAGACCTATCCAAAATAAAAAAAAAATAGGATTTACCATAGCCAAGGACCAAGAAAGAAGTTATGAGTTTCTTGGGTTATTTGAATTACATTAGCAGGTTCATAGCTCAATCAAAAGTCATATGTGAGTCAATTCTCAAGATGTTGAAGAAAGATGCATTGAGTGAATGGATAGAAGAATGTAAGAAAGCTTCCGACTGAATCAAGAAATATCTATCTGCTTTGCCTGTTTTGGTTCTACTAAGGGAAAGAAGTCCGTTATTGCTTTACCTGTCAGTCTCAGAAAATTATTTTAGTCGTGTCCTTGGGAAACATAACAAAACCGGTAATAAGGAGAAAACAATCTACTACTTGAGTAAAAAGTTTATGCCATACGAGTCTCGTTTCACTCTTGTAGAAAGGACATGTTGTGCTTTGAACTGGCTGCACAAAAGTTGAGGCATTATCTATCCTCATACAAAACATACCTCATTTATAGAATGGATCCATTAAAGTATATATTCTAGAAAGCTATGCATACTAGGAAGTTATCTAAGTGGCAGATGTTGCTGAGTGAGTTCTACATTGGGTATGTGACTCAAAAGGCAATCAAGAGGAAAGACTTAGTAGATCATTTAGCAGAGAATCTGGTTGATGATGAATATAAGCCATTTCAAACTTACTTCCCAGATGAGGAGATTTTATTCGTGGGAGAAGACATTGTAAATATATACCTCGGGTGGAGATTATTCTTTAAAGAAGCGGTCAACTTTAATGGCTCAGGAATTGGAGTAGTTTTGGTGTAAGAAATAGGCCAACACTATCCAATAACCGCTAAGTTGTGCTTTTCGTGTACCAATAACATGACCGAATATGAGGCTTGCATACTAGGTCACAAATTGGTACTTGATATGGGTTTTCATGAATTACTAGTCATCGGAGACACATATTTGCTGATTCACCAGGTACGAGGGGGAATAGGCAGTAAAGAACTCTAAGATTACCTCTTATGTAGAGCTGGTACAAGAATTATGTGGAAGATTCAAGGAAGTTGATTTCAGACATATCCCAAGGGTACAGAATGAGTTTGCTAATTCTTTGGCCACTAATCCTATATGATTCAACACGCAGATCAGATTTGTATTGATTTTTTGGAAATAAGCTTTAAGTAACAACCTGCACATTATACGTACGTAAAAGAGGATCCGGTTGGAAAGCCATGGTACTATGATAATAAAAAGTATTTAGAATTTGGAATATATCCTGAAGAGGCCAGTAATAATCAGGGAAAGACAATTCGGTGTTTGGCAAAGAATTATTTTCTAAGCGGGGAAATCTTTTTTAGGAGGACTCCACACTTAGGATTCTTAAGATGTGTCGATACCGTGGAAGCCAAAAAATTAATAAAGAAAGTAAACACAGGAGTCTGTGGGGCCCACATGAAAAAATTTGCCCTTGTCAGAAATATCTTGAGAACTGGTTACTTCTGGATGACTGTGGAAAATGATTGTAGCAAGTATGTGCAGAAATGTCCAAAATTCTAGATACACAGAGATTTGATTTGAATGCCTCCACATGAGCTTTATGCGATGAGTTCACCTTGGCCTTTCGTAGCTTGGGGTATGGATGTTATCAGACCAATAGAGCCACCGGCATCAAATAGGCATAGATTCATTTTAGTTGCTATTGATTAATTTACTAAGTGGGTCGAAGCTGCTTCATATAGAGCTAACCAAGAAAGTGGTTGTAGATTTTGTCAGGAATAACTTGATTTGCTAATTTAGAGTTCTAGAACCGATCATTATTGATAACGGAGCAAACTTGAACAATTATTTGATGAATGAGATTTGCGATCAGTTCAAAATTATTTATCGCAACTCGACCACATATCATCCAAAGATGAATGGAGCTGTCGAAGCCACCAATAAGAACATCTAGAAGATGTTAAGAAAGATGGTCGAAAATGATAGATCATGGCATGAGATGTTGCTTTATGCTTTACTAGGTATCGTATAATAGTTCGAACCTCCACCGGGCCAACTCCTTATCTACTTGTTTATGGGAATGAAGCAATGACACCTGCCAAGGTTGAAATTCCCTGATTAAGGATTATTCAGGAAGCCTAACTAAATAACAAAGAATGGGTTCACACT
This sequence comes from Capsicum annuum, assembly GCF_002878395.1. Lineage (NCBI taxonomy): Eukaryota > Viridiplantae > Streptophyta > Magnoliopsida > Solanales > Solanaceae > Capsicum > Capsicum annuum. The sequence continues at coordinate 178,126,567 of NC_061114.1, read as the reverse complement.
TACTATGAACAACTCATGTTGATTGATGAAAAGAGAATGGTTTCTAAGTAAAAATTCAAGTTGTAGAAGTGATTTGCTAATTGTTGACTATTTTTTTAGTGCTTGAGTGAAATACTTGATTATCGTTTGTTGTATTTAAGCCAACTCCTGATGGATTCCTTTAGTTGATGTCCTCTTCTATCTTCACTAGGACTCCCAGGTAGTTTCACTCACTCTTTGCTACTGTCTCTCTGTCTTCTTGTTTAAATAGGACTCTTCGCTTTTATCTCATAATCTCTGTAGGACTTCTTGATCAACTCAACTTCTAGATGTTACATTTATCTTCTCCTTTGCATCTAATTTAAATAATATGATAAGTGTTGAGAGCATGATACTTATCCACTCCTATTTTTACACAGTGTCATCCTTCCAGTGTGGTCTTGCCTGTAACTTATTCACTTGTGTGGAACAACTTGCACAACATATTTCATTCATATGTCTATAATCAAAACTTCACATTCCCTAAAAATTCCCTGTTTTTTATGATGACAAACTCAGTAGCTCTATACCATTCAATTAATCCTAACTTACTGAGTAAATAATTCAAAATAGAAAATCACAGAATGAAACAGGTTAGTTAATTGAGTTGTAAGCATTGTATAATCTATTCTTCTATCTTTTGACATCATCAAAAAGCTAGACCAATAAGTGAAAATAGTTTAATAATCAAGGCCACTAGGTCTATCACTAAAATAATCAAGACTCAGGGCAAGATAACAACAACGCATTAAAATAAGAAGAAGTAGATCATTTTAAGCAAATTAAAAGTCCATTTCATTCATAGAACCAGATAAAATTATCATAACCCAATAACAATAAAAAGAGAGACAACAGGGACCAAGAAATAACAAGGAATAGGCTGAGGATACTAAGAAGGTACTTAAGTAGATGAGGAGGAGTGGATAAGAGAGGTCAGCTTCCTAATAACATCAGTATTCTCAACTTTTTTATTTCAAAGTTGTTGTGAGGGAAGTAATATGAGCTTGAAGGACCCTTTTTTCATCCTCATGTGCAGCCTGGACAGACTCTAGGGCATCTTGAGCAACCTCCCCCTCCCCCTGCTTGGTAGAAAGGGCATTCCTCAATCTTTGTACTAGGTTGTCAGCATTCCTCATAGCAACAGGTATCATGGTATGGTTCAAGAATCCAATGCCATCCTTTGTGGTCTACAGAGACTACACTTTGGTAGTTATATGAAAATCCTCAAAGATAGATGCAAGATAGAATTCATATGGAAAAGCATGGCCATTTTCATATTATACTAAGACCCTTTGCATATGCTTGATAATTAGTTGAAGAAAGTCTATTGGAATTTTAGTATCTAACAGTTCCATCAGAGTAAGATCAAGTAAATTGGCAACTATTCTTTTTCCCTGTCTAGGAAGGATCATTTTGTAAACCATATCAAAATAAAACTGATAGAGATGGGACATTTTATTCTTTAAGACCCTGCAATGAGTAAGAAGATGGGTATTTCTAGAGAATTTCCTGGAAATATCAAGAGCTGATAGAATATTATCAAGAGAAGGCCAAGTACCCTTCACCTAATGACCCTAACCCCTAGTAGGAATATTTGGAATTCTAGCCAGATTAGCAGGATAGATATTGATAGTTTTCCCATGAACAGTGGTTGAGTACATCTCCCCAATGGCAACCCCATTTATGCAAGACTCATAAGCTTCATCTTTTCCAAACTTTATTTGATGATCACCTTGCAGAAACAAGTTTGACTACCCTTGAGCTCTCAACTTTGTGACAAAGATATCCATATTAGGGCTCCCAAAACCAGTTATAACTCGTCCCCTAGCCAACTTTTGTTTTTGAAAGTGAAGAATATAGGATGAATGAGAAGCTTTGTTAGCAAATGTATGAATATCAACATTAAAATCAATATTAGGGTCAACCTCAGTAGAAGGAGCAGGGGGAGTATCATGAAGAAACTTAGAGTCTGAGTCAGACGAGTCAGAAGGAACAAGTTTTTTTACCTGTTTCTTTGGATGAGAAGTAGACTTATTAGGAACAATTTTGGAGGATGAAGAGTCTTTGATAGGATGGGTGGATTTTGAGGAAGAGGAAGCCTTTGAAGTAGGTAGACATAATGAGTTACGAGACAAGAAGGGTTTTAGGACTTTAGCGATGATTGTATTCTTCTTTGTTTTAGATTGAAGAAGAATATCAGGAGAGGAATCATAAGGAGGTGGAGAAGCAGAAGTTGCTACCCATTTCCTCTTACTTGTCTTAAGTGCTTCAGCCAAGGAAGAATCTTCCCTTTGTGTTTTACCTCGTGTATGTGGATTTCAAGGAGAAGGGATAGTAGGGTAAGGCTCCATTAGATCATCGTTATCGACATCGATGGTGATAGAGGGAGGTTTTCGTTTAGGTTTGGATCTAGACCTTTTAGGGATTACGTCAGCACTGGGAATGTCATCTCAATCAATAGCATCTTGATCAATAATTTGAAGAGGAATTGGAGGTAGTAGTGAAGGTTTAGATGATAGTGATGGAGTTAAATAAAATTTGGTAAAGGGGTTTTGAAGGTTCTAGAACATCACAAAGTCTGACAGTTTGATGGAGGTTGGGGATTGAATGAGTGGAGGCAGAGTGATTTTTGGATAAAGGATAATGGCAGTTAAAGGAATGGTAGTATATTTAGAGAAGGAGCACGATGAGGAAGACACCATTGAAGAAGAAGAAAATTTATTTATTTTTTTGTTTTGATTGCAGAGGTTGAAGATGGAATAAAGAGTAAGGAGAGGGAAGAAGCCTACATAAGAAGGAATGAAGGAAGATGAAATGCGAGCGGGGTGTATTAGGTGGAAGCCTTTTTGAAGGAGAAAGAACTTTTGGTTTTGGCGGTTTAAGTGTAACGGAAGAAAACATGTAGACAGCCTGTTTCTCTTTAAGCTACTATGGGTAAGCAATAATCATACCTGATTTCTGATTAGTCAATGAACAAAGTTGCCTTGACGTTCCAGTCTATCTGCAAGATCAGCACACAGCTGAGTCAATTTGCCCTAAAATATTGGAATTAGGATACACAACTAAATGTGTAAGACTGAATTAATCAACAATCACTTAGTTCTAGTGAATCATTAAGGGAGATTTATACAATTTTAATCATCCCCAAGGCTAACCTATTTTTTTCAAATTGTCCCTACTCAAAGCCTCAGTGAATATGTCAGCAATTTGTTCCTCGGTAGAACAAAATATAATGATATATGACCTTTTTCAACATTATATCTAAGAAAATGATGTCTAATATCAATATACTTAGTTCTTTTGTATTGAACATGATTTTTGGCTATGTTAATAACACTTGTATTATCACAGAAAATAGGAACACATCTAACATCTATGCCAAAATCCATAAGTTGTTGCTTAATCCAAGGTAATTAAGCACAACAAGAACCTGCAGCAACATATTCAGCTTCAGCAGTACACAATGCTACTGAATTTTGCTTCTTAGTATACCAGATAATTAAACATGATCGAAGAAGCCATGCCTATAGTGCTCTTCTTTTTAACCAAGTATCCTGCATAATCAACATCAGTATAACCAACCAAGATGAAATTACTACCTTTTGGATACCATAAACCAAGATTATTGGTTCCTTTGAGATATCGAAAGATCCCTTTGACAGATTTTAGATGAGACTCCTTAGGATTTGCTTAAAATCTAGCACATAATCCATCACTGAACACTATATTAGGCCTAGTAGCAGTAATAATTGCAATGATTCTATCATTTCTCTGTATATCTTTTGCTCCACATCAGGACCCATTTCATCAAAATCAAGCTTTATAACAGTGGAAATTGGAGTGCTAATTTCTTTTGACTCTTCTATGGAGAATCTCTGGAGAAGTTCTTTTACATACTTCTGCTAATGGAACATTGTTCCAAATGTTGTTTGTTTTATTTGCATCCCCAAGAAGTAGTTCCCATCATGCTAATCTCAAATTCATAACTCATAAGTTTGGCAAAGTCATGAGTCATGTCCATGTTTGTAGAACCAAATATAATGTCATCTACATACACCTGCACCACCAATAAATTTTTTCCATCAATTTTCAAGAAGAGAGTGTTGTCAATTTTACCTCTAGTATGTCCATTCTCCAGTAAAAACTTAGAAAATATCTCATACCAAACTCTAAGGGATTGTTTTAACCCATACAAGTCCTTATCTAGTTTATACACATGATCAGGAAACTCCTTGCTTTCAAACCGTGGAGGTTTTTTGACATACACTTTCTCTTTGAGAATGTCACTGTAACACCCTGTATTTTCCTAGCATAATCTAAGTCTCAGTACATGAGAATTCATATATAAAATTTCTGAAACTCTCATTATTCTTCAGTTTATAGCCTACCATTTTATAGAAAATTCAGTTAGCTTTCCAACGATATAAAATTCTCCTAAATTCGATAACCAGGTAAGAATTTATGGTGATTTTAAGTTTCAAATGTTTAAAACCGTCATTTTAAACCTTAGCGTGTCGCAGAGCCAGCATAAATGACGATTGTCAATTTTCATTTAAGCTCTATGAAACTACCGCATCGCGTCGTCATCCAAAATCCCAATTATCCTTTTCTGGTGTTCCCTCGCAATAATGGCGCATCGCGCTAGTGGTGAATTTCACAATCAAAAGGGCACCATGATTCCTCCATGTCGCACCATACCCTCCCAGTTGTCCATTTTCTAATGGCTTGGCGTGATAGTGGCACATTATGCCAAAGGCCAAAAATCGGGATGGTCAGTTTTCAGCTTCCATTTTTAAATTCATCTAAGGGTATTCAATTTTTCGATTTTTCAATTTTTCTTCAAAAATTAAATATTCCCTTTTCAAGAACAAGAAACCCTAGATCTTAAATTAAAGGTAATTTCTCAAGAACTCTCCATCCATCCTTCCAAATTCATCATCCCAGGTATGTTAGATATTCATCCATGGATTCCTTTCATCCATGGAGCTTAAGCAACCTTTTCTAATGATAAAGTTATGATCTTTTTAAGTTATTTGATTTTAAATCATAATTTCATCAATTAATCTCCATGAACCTTGATTTAATACCATGTTTTAATGAAGTTATTGTTGTTATTCAATTCCTCATGTTTTAGTGTTATTATTTGTTGAATTAAATCATAACTTAGTATTTTCCATTATAATTTCATGTCAATTATGCCATTCCTTTAGTAATTATGTGATTATTTTAAACCATGAACTAGAAGTGTTTGATAAAATGCTTATAAGAGAAACTAATTTAATAAGAGCCTTCATGCTATGCCCTTCAATGTTTTAGTGTCATGCTACTACTATTGTTTTGAGTCCTGGGGGTATTGAATACCCAAAATCCAAAGCTTTTTATTTAGTTTAGTATCAGTACATTACAAGAACAGTCTTTAGAATATACTATGAGCACTTCAGAATAGTTAAATACCAATCAATTAAACTCAGAACAATCTAGTATTTTAGTGTCTTTCAGTTGGGATTAGGATTTAGCATCGAGCGAGTGTAGGGATGGCGGATTCCCCATCAGATAGGCAGAGTCATTAGTAGCAGTCCCTATACTCCAGAACTTTGTAGCCAGCGTAGCATATAAGTAGTCACCTATCAGATTAGGCATGACTATCTCACAGGGATCACTCATTAAGTCAGGGTTGACACTGTTAGTCCTTTATACATTATATCAATTTAGTAGATCCACACAACCATTGTTAGCACCCGTAGCACGATATTAACACCCTTCTAACTAGGTTACAGGTTGGACCCCAATTAGCTTAGATTGGGGAATATTGGTTAGATGATACCTCCCACAGTCTCAGATATAGTCTCAATTATAGTCTCAGTTCAATTATTCAGTCTTAGTATTGTTTGACCAAAGTATACAGATTCCAGTTACTTTACTTTATAGATTTTACTCAGTCCATGTTATATGCTTGGTCATGTATCCTCAGTGTCTATAAATTTTCACAAATTTTTGGTATTTACAGATTCTCATCCATACATAGTATTTACATGTTTCATGTAGTTCTAGTGCCTACAGATTTTATGTTCCCTATTCAGTATCCCATGCTTTACATATATATATATATATATATATATATATATATATATTTACATAGTTCATTATTCCTATTCATGAAACCATGCATATCAGCCTACCTCATTTAGCATACCAGTATATTCAAAGTATTGATCACATACCTTTCTTTTGTGCTATGATGTCTCATATCGTAGGTTCTGATGCTCAGTTCCCGAATCATACATAGTCCTTTATATCCTTGATAGTACGGTAGTAGTGGTGAGTCCTCATCACTCGAGGGTAGACTATCTTATTTCATATCTTTATTTTAATAGTCAGTAGAGTTAGTTGGGGGCTTGTCTCATCAACTCTCGGCCAGTCAGTCTTAGAGGCTTTTCAGACATTACAATTCGTTAGTTGTTCAGTTTATTAGTAATTTATCAGATTCAGACAGTCATTTTCCAAGATTAATATTTCAATTTGAATTCAGATATTTAAAACCTTATGGCATATCAGTATTCTTCCGCATTTATAATCATATTATTCAGTGCTCATAGAAGGTACCAGCTCATGGGTTAGCTTGTGGTCTCTCGGGACTGTAGGCATCGTGTAACAACTAGGGGGTAGTCTTGGGTCATTATAGCCATTCAAGAATGCACTCTTAACATCCATTTGATAAAGAATGAAATCCTTATAAGCATCAAATAGAACAAGTAATCTAATAGCTTCAAATCTATCCATAAGAGCAAAGATCTCATCAAAATATATTCCTTCTTCTTGATTGTATCCTTGGACCACCAGTCTTGCCTTGTTCCTTGTAATTGTTCTATGCTCATCAAGTTTATTTCTATACACCTACTTAGTCCCAATTACTATCCTATCTTTTGGAAGAGGGACTAAGTGTCATACTTTGCTTCTTTCAAACTAATTCAACTCTTCCTGCATGGCTATGACCCAATCAGCATCAATTAATGCTTTGAAGGCACACATACTTCTTAATCCAGAACTGGTGGTGATTCCAGAAATGAGATCAGTGAGAACATTCTCAATAGGATGTTAGCCTTGATACTTATAGCCTTTAGGAACCAAGCCTAGTGAACTACTAGGATCATTGCTGATGTTATGAGCTGGGGTAGTTGTTGTCTCAGTTCCCCCTGTCACTGTGCCTCTAGATTCAATTCCCCCTGTTAAAGTGTCTCCATTCTTGGTAGCTCCAGTCAATGAATCGGGTTGTGTAACCTGTTCCTTAGAGTCACTTCCTTCCTATAGGTTAGTCTTAGCATAGGATTCATCAAAAACTACATGCATTCTTTCTTCAACACAGTTTGTTCTGATGTTTAAAACCCTATAAGCCTTACTATGAATTGAATAACCTAAGAAGATTCCCTCATCACTTTTGGCATCAAATTTTCCCAAATTATCTTTTCCATTATTATGTATGAAACATTTATAACCAAAGGTTATAAAATGATAAATGTTTGGCTTTCTTCCTTTAAGTAATTCATAGGGAGTCTTCTCTAACATAGGTATGATCATGCACCCATTTATGATATATGCAACAGTACTTATTGACTCAGCCTAAAGGTTTTTAGCAACATTGGATGCAAGCATTATTGTTCTAGACATATCTTCCAAGTTTCTATTTTTCCTTTCCACCACTCCATTTTGTTGTGGTCGTCTAGGAGAAAATAAATTATGATCTCTACCATCTGCTGAACAAAATTCTAAGAACTTGACATTCTTAAATTCTGTACCATGGTCAGATCTTATGGTAACTAATGAAGTGCCCAGTTTCTTTTCAATTTTCTTGATAAAAATTGTAAAGACATCAAAGGCATCTTTTTAGAGGCTAGAAACAAAGTCTAGGTGAACCTGGAATAATCATCAATAATTATAAAAACATTTCTTTTTCCCCTTCGGCTTTGAAGTATCATTGGTCCACATAGATCCATATGAACCAGGTCAAGGAACTTAGTAGTGCTAACATGGATTTTTGTCTTAAAGGAAGATCTTACCTGCTTCCTTCTTACACAAGCGCTACATAACTTTTCCTCTTTAAATTTGGTCTTGGGTAATCCTAATACCATATCTATAGAGGCAAGTGTGTTTAGTTGTTTCAGACTTGCATGCCCAAATCTTCTGTACCAAAGGAGGGGATCATTTTCAATTGCACTTAGACAAGTTAACTTTGGTCCTGGTATTGCCATTATTCAGCTTTGTATATATTTTTGTTTCTTCTATCAGTGAGCACACTCTCTTTAGTGTCCATTTTCCTAACTTTGACACCAGAATAAGTGAAAATAACTTTATTACCTTTATCATTGTGAGATGCTCAACAGGTTGTGCTTCAATCCCTCTACAAGATAGACATATTCCAATTCTCTTGACTCAGATGAGCCAATTTTTCCAACTCCAGTAATGACCCCTTTTTTCCACCACCAAAAGAAACTCCTCCTCCATTGATTTTTGAGAGTGAAAGGAATTTTTTCTTATCACTAGTCATGTGTCTAGAGAAAGCACTATCCAAGTACCAATTCTTTTTGCTTCCTTTCACTTTTTCCTATAAAAGAAATCAATGGTTAGTCTTAGGAACCTAGACAAACTTGGGTCCTATTTTATGAGTAAAAGGATGGATCAAATTTCTTTTAATCCATGCTGGCAACATGTAGTGCAACCTGTTTGTCTGACCTGAACTAGTTCTTTTCTTTTTGGTCTAAAAGATTTTATTTGCCAGGTTTTGACTGTTTGATCTGCTCTTAGCAGCTAATAGACATTAAGTAGTTGTATGTCCAAGGTTGCCACATATATAGCATAGATCTTTAGGATCAGCACTACCTTTGTGGAATCCCAAACTAGCCTTTTCATTGTGAGTTTTCTCACTCAGTTTATGAATAATTCTTGATGAATTTGTCCACGTATTTGCTTTTTCAAGATCAAGATTTAGTTTAGAGATTTCTTGACTCAATCTATTTATCATGTCAGCTGCATTGCTATACTCTAGCATACACTTTTCTAATTAAAGTTCAGGACTTTCTTATTCATTATTCATGACCTTTTTTCCATTTTTAGTGAGATTCAGTTTAAGGATTTTAGACTTAAGATCATTATTAGAAGAATCAAGTTCGGCAACCTGTTTCTTGAGAGTGCAGTTTTCACTGTCAACTATAACTTTATAGGCCTTTAATTCAATGAGATCAAATTTAAGGCTTGCAAAACTGTTGAACAGCTTATCCCTATCAGAAGTTAATTCTCGAAAATTATCAATTAATGCACTTATCAAGGAAACAAGTTTTGATTTAGAAAAAAAGTGTAGTTATTCTTTAAGTTCAAGTAAGCTTACCTCAATAGTGTCATCTTCTTCATCCAAGTCTGAATCTCCAAGTGCCATGAATGCAGTTTCATCAGCTTCATCATCATCAAGGTCAGATCCCCAACATGCTATCTTTGCTTGTTCCTCCTTTTATTTTTCCTTTTCTTTTAGTTCCTTTTCAGCCCTTTCTTTTTTCCACTCTATTTCCTAGACTGGACAATCTTTGATCTGATGATCAGTCTTACCACACTTGTAGCATCCATTTGGAATGTCATTTGAACGCTTCTTGCTACTTATTCCCATTTTCTTTTTGAAGAATTTTCTGAAGTTCTTGGTTATAAAGGCAACCTATTTCTTATGAAGTTCAAATTCATCATCACTATCAGAAGCTTTCAATGCCAAGATTTTCTCTGGAGCTGCTTGTTCTTTGGTTCCATCAACTTTCATTTCATAGGTTCTCAAATTTCCAACTAGTTCATCCAAATTCATGCCAACAAGATCCTTATTTTCCTCCCTAATTGCAGTTACCTTAATATTCTATTTTGTTTTTGGTAGTACCCTTAGAAACTTTTCAACTTGTTCCTCCTCAGTGATGACTTTTCCCAAGGAAGTCAACTCATTTGTTAAGGTTGTAAACCTTGTCATCATCTAATGCAAGGATTCATTTTCCTTCATCTTGAAGGCCTCTGATACGCCCAAATTACAACTCTCAGTGGAAAGTGTAAGCAGTCACTGTCAAATATAGAACCCAACTCGATTGTGTGTTAAATCCCATAGGAAATACGGTGCTCACTAAGTGTTGGAATTGTTATTAAGCTGTTGATTAGAGTTTCTTAAACAAAATGGGGGTTTGGTTTTTGATAAATTGTAACAAGATTAGTTCAACTAATGATTTTCTCCTATTTTGTAACTTTATGAGATTAATCAAACCAGAGTTATAATCACCAAAATACCAGCATCTTTTGGGTTGTGAATTATTTATGAGTTCCACTTAACAAAATCAATTGCAAGAAAGGTTGAATCCTATTCTATATCAATTAGTTTCTCAACCTAAATGGATAGGTTATCCTATAGTTTTCTCAAACTCATAGGATGCCTTATTCTTTCAAACTAATTCTCATGTAAGCTAATCCTATTAGGGCATTAACTATTACTCTAAAGGTTAAGGCCCTTAGAATTCATGTAAACACCTTCTTTTCCCCACAAACACTTTCCTCTCAGACAAGTGGTTTCTAGGGCTTACTCCTCAAGTTTGCAACCAAGAAAGGTCATAAAACTGAAGAAAGGTTTATGCAATGTTATTCAATTATGGAACTCAAATTGATTCCCAACCCATAGATGCATTTCACATTAAGGATCCCATAACCCTAGTTATGAGATTTAGCCACAACACTCCATAGAATATAAAGAATTCATTCTTGTATTATTCATAAATAAATGGAAAGTTTACTTACAAAGAACCCCAAAAATCAGTTCTTGAATCTTCAATGATCAGTTTTTTGATACTAAAACTCCCCAGAGTACTTGGATACCAAGGGGTTCAATAGATAAAAAGAAAACTTGTAAAAGGTAAAAGATGCGTTCTTAACCCTAAAAGTTGGTATTTATATGTCCCAGCTAAAAAAAAGAATTTAAAATTTAAAAATAGAAAAACCGCATCCCATTTGATTGTCCATATGATGGACCGTCAAAGATCTTACGGTCCACCATCTTTCCCGTCACTCGATTCATCCGAATGGCAGTTTATGGATAATATCTGATGGTCCACCTGGCGGTCCGTCGATGGCCTGATGGTCTGCCATCTTTACCGTCGGAAAGTCCTTTTGGAAGGCAGTTTCTGGATTAGAACTGACGGTCAATTTGGTGGTCCGCCCCAAGATTGACGGTCCACCACTTTGACCGTCATGGATTTCCTCTAGAGAACAGGTTCTGGATAAGCATTGACGGTAAATCTGGTGGTTCATCCCATGTATGACAGTCCTCTACCTTAATCGTCACCAAGTCCCTCTAAGAAATAGTTTCTAGATAAGTGTTGATGGTCCATCTGGTGGTCTGTCACATGTATGACGGTCAGCCATATTGTCCGTCACTCAACTCCTCTGGAGGCCTTGTTCTGGTTTAACTTGACTGTATAATAGCGGTCCATCATAAACCTGACAGTCCATCATTTTGACCGTCAATTCCCCTTTTCTACTACGTTTTCCAATTTTGTTCTGTGGTTATCTCCTTTCATTGAAATACTAAAAACCTTCATTAAATATCACTTTGGTTGCTTGAAAACATACAATTTTCCTAAGAAAATGATGATAAATGTTTTGTAAAACACCGGAACATCAACACCCTCAACTTCAGATCATGAATTATCCTCAAGCAACTTAACACCAAATTGCACACATGAACAATAAAATGACAGGAAACCAACCATTGAAACATTCTCTTATGCAAGCATTCACTCATCAGCTTAATCTCTTTCATTTAACATAATAGAATCCACACCCAACCTTTTTTATAATTCAGCACGCAAGCATGAATGTTACATCCCACGGATAAAAGCAAATTCAGTAAAACTTCGATTGCCCTCACAACAAAGAAGTCCACCACTCATTATGTGATGTGGACACTGTCCAGCTATCACACTCACAAAAAAAAGTTTCAAACATAGCCTAAGTACCCATAGGCTTGCCCTGGCCATACAACACATCCTTATGATTGACTCACTAGGATCAAACAGGTCTTTTCAAGGCTTACAATAAGGTTTAGGATTAGGTGGGGTATGTTTCCGGGTGAAGTGACTCATTGAAACTTAACACTCCTTGCCTTAGCATATTTTCACCCTCAATCTGCTACTTATGTTATTTTTTTAATAGAAGAATCAGTCACCCTCAACTTATACTGATGCAGGCAATGAACAATTATTTCTAATTGGATTCTAGCTCATACTCTATTGAGGTCTTTCAGTTTTTGACACTAGCCACCCTCAACTTAGATGATTTATCTAAGTTAAAATATACAATGTTAGCATTTGGCTAAGTTTAGAGCGGACTATTAAAGTCCTATGGAGAGTTACTGATAGAGACCGAAGGTTAAACTAATTCTTAGAGTTACAATATGGGTTCAAACAGGAACAATCTTTCAGGTCGGGTTGCTTCTTTAGGTTAGAAGGTTTAGAACTTCAAGGAGGCCTATTATCCTATCCTAATGACTCCACTAGAAGACTGTATCTATGGCTCGGCCAAGTTCTAGGTCTTATCCTATGAAAGAACTGCAAGTAAATCCTCACACCCACAGGCATCGAAGTTAAACATCCTTTACAATTCTTAGAATGTTCATTACATGATTCATGCACTTTTTACAGACCAATGCTGAATACAAAATTACTGATGGTTATTTGCACATGCTTAACTGAAAAATTAAACAATTATAGACACATTTTCAACATCTTATGCCAACCTTCATTCTCCATATTTACAGCTAAGTGCTGAAACAGAACCGATTCATAGATTGTCATTAAACACTGGTATTTACATTATACTTTGCAGAATTTAAATGCAAAAATTAAAAAAAAAAGTAGACATAACATTTCTACTAGATAGCACATAATTGGATTCAGACTATCAGCAACAACATCCAACCAAGGTGTAAATACCCCCACCCCCACATAAAAAAATATGCATTTTCCTCAAAGCAATAAATTACCGTACATGAGAATTGGGTTATTTACGTGGACTCTCACTCTTTTGAGGCATCTATCAAGTGTGGTGAGTCTCCATCATCCTCACCCTACAAAATATTGGCCCCTATGGTGGTAGGATCAGTCACAACTCCACCCTCGACATTTTGAGGGATGGTTTCCAGAATTAAACTTGCACTTTGCCCCCTTTTTTGGGGCAGAACTAGTAGAGACTCTTGCTACTTCATTATCTTGTTCTCTTTGCTTTCTTTCAGCTTTATTCTTTGATTCCTTCATAGCTCTCTTCAGGTTATGCTGGTCTAACTCCTCAGGTGACATTGCTTCTCTCTTTCTCCTTTTTTCTTCTTTCTTTGCTGTTTGTTTATCTATTTGCTACTTGCCTTTATCCTTCACTGGTCTACCCATCAAATCCAGAATACCCTCATTATCATCACTTATCACCAGAGTCAGATCAAATTCAGGCAGTTGTGATTGTTCCTTCTTTAACTCAGCTATGTCAGCCTTTGCCTGCTCAAATTCAGCTATAAGCTTAGCAAGATCAGGGAGAGATAGTTAATCTAGCCGTTTGTTGATGTGAGCTTCCATGTTATCCATCCTCACTTGAATATTTGAAATGGCCTAACTGCTTGGGCTATGATTTCATCCACAAAAGGTTTGAAATCTCTAGCCCACTTTTCTAACGGCTTCTGGAACTATTTTTTATTCTTCACAACTTTGACAAAATTCACGGGGTTGAATCTGTATTCAGCAAAATCTACTCCACTAGCAAACGGCATAAATATGACCTTGCAGATATACCCTGGGGCACATAATCAGGAGGCACATATGTGGTAATGGGTAAAGGCATACCTTCGGGCATTTCTGTGTCTTTGGGAACTAGTACAGACTGAGATTGATGTGCTGGAGGCTTGTTCACTTGAATGTCAAACTTTGACTCATCTATGGACTTATCAATGTCCTATTTATGAGTGGCTGAAACTTCATTATCAAAGCCTCGAATTAGCGGCACACCAATATTTTTGCATAATACAGTAATCAAACATGGGAAAGGTATGGAAGTAGTCTGCTTATGTGCCCTCACAAACACCTAATCTGCAATTAGCTAGCCGAAATTAATGTCCAAACCTAAAATCAAACTATCTACCATCACGGCCCTATGATTATCTAGGTTTCCATCTCCTTTAGTTGGCATTAACCTCAATCGAACAACAACTCACCAGAACTTAGCCTTGAAACTAAGTGTGAATTTTGCAATGCATTCTTTGGGGTTAGTTGCCCAGGACAGATTTCTATCATCAGTGATCAATGATACTGCCCAATATCTCTGTCCTGAAGCATTTTTTATTCTATATTCGAAATCAGGGACAGCAAGTGGAGCCTTGTATGCTGGCCCAAACAACATTTTATTGATATTTCGAACTGAGATATCAACAACAGCTCCTCAGGATGAAACAGACTCCCTGTTTGGTCTATTTAAAATTGGGGTCCCCTTCGAATATTTAGCTTTTACCAGGCAAATATAATTTACAAAGAATTCCTTTACCCAGTTTGGTTGGTATTCCCTTGGTGGCGTGCTCATCCATGCCAATCCATAATTATTGAATCGGCGTTCCAGTTCTGGATATTCATGAAGCTCCGTGGCCATAATCTGATGTTCTTCAGAGAATGATCTTTGGATCCCTCGAGCAGTAGGATGTAACCCATCATAGAACTCTTTTTGTGCTCCCTCAATTTGCCTCCTAATAGCATCTCATACTTGGGGATCCTTCCGTCTGATCACGTTTTTAGCTTCAGGTTCAGGGACTTCTCCTTGGTTCTCCACATTAGCCACTTCAGTTTCACCTTCTATAGGTAATGGTTGAGTTGAAGCAACTATCTCTTCATCTGGTCTTGAATCGGGGAAACTAATGCTATTGTCACTCCCCTTCTCAAATTGGGGGATTATGATGGCTTCTCTTTCCGTTTGCTTGGTGTTATAGGACGGTGTGGATGTGTTTCTACCTCGCTGAGATTTTCCTCCCTTGGTTTGTGTATTTTTAGGAGCCATGTCACCTGAAAATAGATTAAGAAATTAGTGCAAGGTAAAACACAGGGAAAATAGTTCACAGTGAGGCCTGATGGGAGATTTGACGGTCCACCAGTGGTGGGATGGTCCGTCTGATCCACCATCAGCTTTATCCAGTATGTTTCATTGTTTTGACTTTTAGGACGGTCAACTTGGTGGTCCATCGAAAACTGGACGGTCCACTAGTCTGACCGTCAAATACAATCCAGAAACTCATTGTCTTTGACCTTTAGGACGGTCAACTTGCTGGTCCATCACAAAGTTGAAGGTCCACCATGTTGACTGTTAGACCTTCTTCCTCAGGAACATTTATGGGTTCGACTGATTTTCAGTGCAGCTTAAAATCAAATCAATTTTTAGCTTGAGTAACAGCATTAAAACCACTTTTTAAGCAAGACTTCATCCACTAAATAAAAGTTAAGCATAAATCATTCAAGCTCAACACCATTTGACTAAATCATGAAATAATCCATGCCCTTACTCTTCAAATAAACAAGAGGAAAGAAGTAAATTCTCATACCTTGATGTTGCATTATTCTACTTGCTTAAGACTTCAGAGACTGAACTACTTGCAATTTCTATCACTTCTGTTACTCTTTATTTTGTGATGGGGATAGGGAAAGAATGACCTAGCTTAAATAGAAAAGTGATAGAGGAGTGGAGGAGTCTCGATAAGATAACTCAGTTCAGGTTCTTTGAATCTTGGGGAAGTGGAAAATCAAAGGTCATGGAACGGTTACAATGAGTGTACCCGCTCAATTTTATTCTTAAAATCTCATTCTGAGTCAAATACTGACTACTTATAAAGAGTACCAATTTAACCCAACCCGATTCAGAATTAGGGTTAAAGTGACGGTCGAATTAACAGTCCATCATAAGTGTGACGGACCACCACTGGGAACGTCACCCCTCAGCTGAGTGGATGAGTTTCTGTTTTGGTGTGACGGTTAATGGGATGGTCAACCACAGTCATGACGATCCATCGAATTGGCCGTCACTACTTACCAGAATGCAGGTCAGCAGTCTCCCTTCTGACGGCTGGTTTGATGGTCCACCATGTACTTGATAGTCCTCCACTCATGCCGTCATGCCCTATCTAGTGAATGCATTTCCCTGCCTGTTTTTGACGATTGAGTATGGTGGTCCATCAGTAGTTTGTTGGTCCGCCAAGGGTACCATCGTAACTTTCCAGTAGCTTAAATGCCCCCAATTGTCCTCTTTACAACACTTTTGTTCCTGCACACTTCATAAACACATCAAAATTTCCCAAAAACATAAAATAGACTCTACTTATGGTTACAACAACATGTTGTGGGTTTCCTCCCACTAGCGCCTGATTTAACGTCGTGGCATGACTTAGGTATCTCGAATACCCATACTTCATTGAGGTAAAAGACATCAACACTTTTTATTAGGTCTTTTAGACCAATATAAAGTTTGATTCTTTTCCCATTCCCTTTGAAGATACTACCATCTTCGTTTTCAAGCTCGACTACTCCGGATGAGTAGAATTGGCTAATTTTAAATAGTCCTGACCATTTAGACTTCAACTTACCCAAAAATAGCTTCAGTCTAGAGTTGAAAAGAAGGACCAAATCACCTTTCAGAAATTCTCTCTGTGTAATCCTTTGGTCATGGTATTTCTTCATCATTTCTTTGTACAAGTCAGCTCTTTCATAAGCTCTGAGATGGAATTCGTCCATCTCGTTAATCTTTCCCAATATTGGATCAACTGCTTCATTCCAATGCATATTCAGCCTTTTTAGAGTCCACAAGGCGTCATGTTCTATCTCAATTGGCAAATGACATGCCTTCCCATAAAATAGCTGATATGGTGACATGCCAATTGGTGTCTTAAAAGTAGTTTGATATGCCCACAAGGAATCATCGAGATTTTGAGACCAATCTTGTCTACTGGCATTCACAGTTTTGGCGAGAATGGCCTTGATCACGCGATTTGACACCTCCACTTGCCCACTAGATTGTGGGTGATAACGAGTTGCTACACGGTATTGTTTTACTCTATACTTCGCTAGCATAGCCCTGAAGACTTTATTGTAGAAATGGGATCCCCAATCACTTATGATTGTTCTTGGCACTCCAAAGCAGGAGAATATGTTCTTTTTCAGAAATGCCACAACTCTTTTCCGTTTGTTGTTAGCCAATGCCACAGCTTCTACCCATTTTGATACATAGTCTATAGCTACTAGGATGTATTTTAACCCATATGAGATTACAAATGGGACCATGAAGTTAATGCCCCATACATCAAATAATTGTACTTCCATCATCTTGGACATTGGCATCTCATGAAGTTTGGAGACTGATCCTTGTCTCTGAATAGTGTGGACTAATAGTAGCCACTCTGCAGTACTTTCTGAGTAGTACGGTCACTTGCATGGTGACCACCAACAGGTGAAGCATGGTATGCTTCCAAAATATTCAGCATCTCCACATCTGGTACACAACGCCTAAAAACACCATCTGCACATTGTCGAAAAAGATAGGGCTCATCCCAGAAATACTGGGTAACATCATGAAGGAACTTTTTCCTTTAGTAAAAGGAAATATTATCTGGCATCACCTCACTTACCACGTAGTTTGTGAAATTAGCATACCACGGAATCTGCTCGAACTTAGTAGCTAGTATCTTCTTATCCGAAAAGGAATCATCAATATCTAACTTGTCCGTGATTGCTTGTTCACATTCAAGTCTGGATAAGTGATCAGCCACCTGATTTTCGCACCCCTTACGATCCTTTACCTCAAAGTTAAATTCTTGAAGCAACAATACCCACCAGATCAATCTTGGCTTCGTATCTTTCTTAGCCATTAAGTACCTCAGAGCTACATGATCCGTATGGACCACCACCTTAGTCCCTAGCAAATACACCCTAAATTTCTCAAAGGCGTAAACCACAGCCAGAAGCTCTTGTTTAGTGACAGTGTAGTTTTTTTGAGCCCCATTCAGGGCTTTGCTGGCATAGTAGATTGGATGAAACAACTTATCCTTTTTCTGGCCTAACACAGCTCCAAGCGTCACCCCGCTAGCATCGCACATTAGTTCAAACGGCTTTGTCCAGTCGAGATGAATAATAACTGGAGCCTCCACTAACTTCAGCTTAATGCATTCAACCGCCTGCCTACAGTCATCATCAAAAGAGAACTTGTCTTCTTTTTGAAGAAGTTTGCACAATGGGTTTGCAACCTTCGAGAAATCCTTTATAAATCTGCAATAGAATCCTGCATGTCCAAGAAAGCTACGCACCCCTTTTACAGAGATAGAGGGAGGTAGTTTCTTGATAACCTCAACTTTGGCCTTATCCACCTCAATACCTTTTGTAAAAATTTTATGATCGAGAATAATACCCTCTTTCACCATGAAATGGCATTTTTCCCAGTTAAGGACCAGGTTAAACTCTTCACACCGCTGTAATGCTTGACTTAGATTCAATAAGCATAAGTCAAAGGAATCTCCAACCACTGAAAAATCATCCATAAACACCTCCAAGGTGTCTTCAACCATATCAAAGAAAATCGACATCATGCACCTCTGGAATGTAGCCGGTGCATTACATAATCCAAAGTATGGGCACGTGAACGTCATTTTCTCTTGATACTTAAGAGCAATGGAGATCTAATTATACCCAAAATACCCATCCAAGAAATAGTACCAGCCTCTACCTGCCAATCAATCAAGCACCTGATCCATGAATGGCATTGGAAAGTGATCTTTCAGTGTCCACGAATTTATCTTTCGGTAGTCCATACATATCCTCCAACCTGTGACAGGCCTGAGTGGAATTAGCCCATTCTTCTCATTGTCCACTATCGTCATGCCTCCTTTCTTGGGCACATACTGTACAGGACTCACCCATTTACTGTCTCAGATTGGGTACACCACCCCTGCATCTAGCCACTTGATGATTTCTTTCTTTACTACCTCTTGTATAGGTGGATTTAGGTGACACTGATTCTTAGTAGTAGGTACAAAATCTTCCTCTAACAGAATCTTGTGCATACATATGCCAAGAGGGATACTAATGATATCTGTAATAGTACAACCAATAGCTCTCTTATATTTCTTAAGAATAGAGATGAGAACTTCCACCTATTGTTCATCGAGATCAACAACAATAATAACTGACAGCATACTTCCACTACCCAAGAACACATACCTCAGATGACTAGGTAGCTCCTTTAAGTCTAACATTGGTGGCTCTTCAATGGATGGCTTCGCTGGTGGTGAAGGCCGATTCTTAAGGTCAAGATCCATCTTCTTAGGGGCATAAGAATATGACTCCATTTCAGTTAAACCATAGATAATTTCTTTGTACTCATCAATATCCTCATGATCAAAGTTCATGAACACAACAGCCAATGGCTCAACAGTAAGATGCTCCTCCAAAGATAATTCCAGCTCTTCCTCATAATAAATATCAATTATAGAGAACACATTCATTTCTTTGGGCTGCTTCATTGATTTGCATACATCAAAATGCACCACTTCATCGTTCATTCAGAATAAAAGATCATTTGCTAGTAGATCAATAAGCAAACTTTCGGTTGTGAGGAAAGGTTGACCCAAGATTATGGGAACCTCGAAGTCTACCTTGCAATCCAAAATAACAAAATCTGCAGGAAAAATAAAGGTAGCCACCTTTACTAATACATCATACAGAACTCCAACAGGCCATTTTACCGACCTATCTTCCATTATAAGCCGCATGTTGGTTGGTGTAGGATCTCCCAACCCCAACTATTTATAAATAGCTAGCGGCATCAAATTAATTCTAGCCTCGAGATCGCATAAGGCCTAGGAAAAATCCAAAGACCCCACTGTACAAGGAATAGTGAAGGCTCCTGGATCTGCCTTCTTCTAAACTAATGACCTTGTAAAAATAGCACTACAATGATAGAGATTATCAACTGGTTCATCACTTGCTGCTCTCTTCTTTGTCAAAAAGTCCTTCATGAATTTGGCATACCCTGGAATTTGCTCCAATGCCTCAACCAAAGGCACATTTATAGTCAATTTCTTTAACATAGGCATGAATCTACTGAACTTTGTGTCATCAATCTTCTTTTTCAGTCTTTGAGGGAAGGGAGGTGGTGGTTTTGGAAAAGTTTTAACCACAACTTCCTTTTCCTTTTCCTTCTTTTGTTCAAATGTAACAGTCTACTGACAATTAGGTACAGTATCTGGAATAACCCTATCTGATCCTGTAGATTCCATAGAATTATCAATATTAGCTTTATCCGCATCTTCTGCTATAACATCAACTACCCGCTTACCCACATACTGGCTCTCCAACACCTTACCACTTCTAATGGTAATTTTCATACACGATCCATCCTTCTTAGGATTTTGGACTGTGTTACTAGGTAACGTACCATCCTTTCTTTGATTAAGTGCCACCAATAATTGGCTATTTTCTACTCTAATTGTTTGATCAAAGTAGAATGTGAGTCAACCAATTGGTTCATCGAAGATTAATCATTTTTTACCTCAAGTACTCCAGCGTTGGTTACTTTTACTCCTTTCAATAGCTTAGCCATCATGTCCTCCATAGACATCTTCCCAGAACTAGACGTAGCTGCATCACTACTTCCAGGAGAAATATACAACCCACTTCTGTCATTTTTGCTTTTCCAATTTTCTTGGTCATGATCCTTATATCCGGTTCAATCATAATAGTTTAGACCTTAGTTTCCTTGGTCACTGCCTTGGAAACCCCCCTGATTGTTTAAGTAATTTACTTCCTCTTCAGAATCGGAGTCAGCTCATCCCTGTGATGCAACGACTTTAACCTTCTCTTTCTTCCCTGATAATAAATGCCTAGTGAGATTGTCCATCTATATTTTTATGTGAGCCATATCTTGGTCATATTTCTCTTCCCTTCGCCTTTGTTCTGCAGTCATACCAATAGATACAGTAGAGCTTTTTACCTCAAAATCCCTGGTATGCCAAGCTCTACTCTGCTTTGTCATACGATCTAGCATCTTAGATGCCTCAAGAAAGGTGAGATCCATGAATGACCCACCCACAACATTATCTACCACTAGATTGGTCACCAAATTCAAGGCTCTATATAATATCTTCATAAAATAAACATTTGGCATCTAATGATTTGGGCACCGCATA
The DNA here is from genome assembly GCF_002878395.1 of Capsicum annuum. Classification (NCBI taxonomy): domain Eukaryota; kingdom Viridiplantae; phylum Streptophyta; class Magnoliopsida; order Solanales; family Solanaceae; genus Capsicum; species Capsicum annuum. The sequence goes on along the minus strand of NC_061114.1, from coordinate 178,105,299 downwards.
AGCTTCTTCTTGAACCTCTCCCAAGTTTTGTGGAGAGCCTCAGTTGGAAGATGTATGAAATTGCTTATCTCATCTCTTAATTGTGCTCTCTTGGACGACGAAAAGAATCTTTCTAGGAAAGCATCTTTCAGTTGCCTCCAATTGGTGATAGAGTTGGGAGTTAACCCATTCAGCCATAGAGTTGCCTCTCCAGATAGAGACAATGGAAATAAGCACAGATGAATTACATTTTGATCAACCCCTGGATTGTCAAACGACTTGCATGTTGAGATAAAATTAATTAGATTCAGATTCAGATCATCACCTGTAAGTCCACCAAATAACCCTTTGAGTTGCAACAACTGGATCATAGTGCTAGTAATGTTGAACTTGGCTTCGGGTGCTAAAGGCGGAGGAATAATAGCCCCTATGGCACCAGCCCCATCCAGTTCATAATCGTCATCATCAAAAGCAAACTACACAGCTCTGCGTTCGGGTCTCATTCTAGCATGGCGATCTTTGTTGACAGGTGCAGCCAAATCATCTGCACATCTTGGATTTAAGAGCTCATCATCACCCAGATCTTCATCATCAGGATTTGGTGCCCAACCTGGGTTATCAGCATTCTGCTGATTTACTTGTGCAGCTGCCAATGCAGCTAACCTAGCCTACTCCTATTGAGCAGTCATTCTTTTAGGGTCTCGTTGCGCATCCATTCTGCCAATAAGATGTGGTTCAGGATTTATAGGTAATAATGGTTGACCTGATCTCTATGTATTTGGCATGCACAAGAGTCAACCTGTTCAAAATAAAAACAACAAACAAAAAGTAAAGTTTGAGAATCTTTGACAAAAAGGTCTATTAACTATCACAAACTTAGTTGAAAATCGTATTTCCCGGCATCGGTGCAAAAATTTGATAGACCCAAATTATAACTCTCATTAGAAAGTGTAAGTGGTCGCTGTCAAATATAGAACCCAACTCGATTGGGTATCGAATCCCACAGGGAATACTATGCTCACTACGTGTCGTTATTGTTATTAGATTGTTGATCAGAGTTTATTAACCAAAATAGGGGTTTGGTTTTTGATAAATTGTAACAAGATTAGTTCAACTAATGGTTTTCTCCGTATTTTGTAACTTTATGAGATTAATCAAACCAGGGTTATGATCACCAAAATGCTAGCATCATTTGGGTTGTGAATTGTTTATGAGTTCCACTTAACAAATTCAATTGCAAGAAAGGTTGAATCGTATATTATATCCGTTAGTTTCTCAACCTAAATGGATAGGTTATCCTATAATTTTCTCAAACTCATAGGGTGCCTTATTCTTTCAACCTAATTCTCATGTAAGCTAATCCTATTAGGGCATTAGCTATTACTCTAAAGGTTAAGGCCCTTAGAATTCATGTAAACACCTTCTTTTCCCGACAAACACTTTCCTTTTAGACAAGTGGTGTTCTAGGGATTACTCCTCAAGTTTGCAACCAAGAAAAGTCATGAAATTGAAGAAAGGTTTATGGAATGTTATTCAATTATGGAACTCAAATTGATTCCCAACCCATAGATGCATTTCACGTTAAAGATCCTATAACCCTAGTTATGAGATTTAGCCACAACACTCCATAAAAGATAAAGAATTCATGCTTGTATTATTCATAAATAAATGGAAAGTTTACTTACAAAGAACCCCAAGAATAAGTTCTTGAATCTTCAATGATCAGTTGTTTGAAACTAAAATTCCCTAGAGTACTTGGATACCAAGAGGTTCAATAGATGAAAAGAAAACTTGTAAAAGGTAAAATATGCGTTCTTAACCCTAAAAGTTGGTATTTATATGTCCCAGCTAAAAAAAAAGAATTTAAAATTTAAAAACAAAAAAACCGCATCCCATTTGACAGTCCATATGATGGACCGTCAAAGATCTGATGGCCCACTATATTTCTCGTCACTCGGTTAATCCAAATGGAATATTTTGGATAACATCTGACGGTCCACCTGGCGATCCGTCGATGGACTGATGGTCCACCATCTTTACCGTCGTGGAGTCCTTTTGGAAGGCAGCTTCTAGATCAGAACTGACGGTCAATCTGGTGGTCTGTCCCAAGATTAACGGTCCACCACTTTGACCGTCATGGAGTTCCTATGGTAAACAGGTTTTGGATAAGCGTTGATGGATAATCTAGTGGTCCATCCCATGTCTAACGGTCCACTACCTTGATTGTCACCAAGTCCCGCTGAGAAATAGTTTCTAGATAAGTGTTGATGGTCCATCTAGTGGTCCATCATATGTCTGACGATCCTCCATATTGTCCGTCACTCGACTCCTCTGGAGGCCTTGTTCTGGTTCAACTTGATGGTATATATGGCGGTCCGTCGTAAACCTGACGATCCATCATTTTGATCGTCAATTCCCCTTTTCTGCTACTTTTTCTAGTTTTCTTTTGTGGTTATCTACTTTCACTAAAATACTAAAAACCTTTATTAAATATCACTGTTGCTTGAAAACATACAATTTTCCTAAGAAAATGATGTTAAATGTTCCGTAAAACACCAGAACATCAGCCTCATACTCAGTAAAGAGAAGGGAAATTCTGAATTTCCTTACCTGAGAGGTACCCTCTTGTGCATTTACCAATACATCTAAAATTTGCTTAGTAGTGGTGCAAGTTGAAACCCTATTATATTCAGCAGGTCCTAATCCACATACTAGGATGTTCTTAGCTATTATATTTTTCCTTAGAGCTACCAATTCATCAGCAGTAAATTCACTATTTACCTTTCTGACTTATTCACCATCAACCATGTTTATTGGAATGGTAGGACCATCATTAATACTATCCCATAGTTAATAGTGTTCACCTTGGATGAATATATCCATCCTTGCTTTCCATAAGATAAAGTGAGAGCCATCAAATAATGGAGGTCTAGTGGTCGACTGACCCTCACTATGACTAGTAGGAGGTGTGGAATTCATCATTGTGATCTTTTCTTAGGTGCTGGCCTTATTTAAGACAGTCTCTCCCTGATACCAATTGTTATAGAGCGTGCCCTATCAATTTTAATATTTTACTCTACTTGATGCCTATCAGTGGAATAAGTATGCTAACTTGGTTCACAGAAGTAAAACTTGAACACATTATTTTTACGTGGAAAACACCCGGCTTAAGAAAGGTGTAAAAAATCATGACCTGTACCTCTACAGGATTTAACCCCAACTTCACTATAACTCTTGAGCCCTAACAATCAACAAATTATAAGACTTCTTGTAAACTAGAAATTAAAACTTCTAAATCCTGTTACTGCAAAACACTAATCTTCCCAAGATAAGCGTTCCCAAGTATTCGAGTTCCCCAACTTGAAGGAGTTAATCCTAACTCAATTTATACTTTACTTAGACTATAGATTACAACTCAATATGACTCAATAACCAACCTTATTGCACAAACTCTAAGACTCTAAGTAAAGGACCAGGTTGCTTCACTAGCTCCTTCATGTTATAGAAGTGGTTTGCTGATCGTTGACTATCTTTTTAGTGCTTGAGTGAAATACTGATAATGCTCAAACTACACCTCTCTAATGAAAATGTAAGCGATAGTTGTCAATATAAAACCCAACTAGGTTGGGGTTGAATTCCACATGGAATATGGTGTGAACTTAAGTCGTCTACAATTTAATCAACTGATAGTTGGATGTTTCCTGAGATGGGGGTTTTTAGTTTAGCAAGTAATTATTGGTTACTTTAGTTATAGTGTTCGTAATCAAGAGTTTATGGAAAAAGAAGAATTATGTTCACTAGGGGTTTTGGTACTTGACAGATGCTAATGTTGGTTCAAGATTCTCGCAGTAGGTAGGACAACAAGTTATCTTTATCGAAGTTATGCCTAAATGTCACTCGACCTACTTAAGAATTTAATTACCTAATCCTCTCAAACATAGGGAATTTATATTCATGACTAGATTTTACCTCAGGTTAATCAACCTTGTTACAACGTCAATTATTAAATGGAAGCTTTTAGTACTTCCAAGTCCCTGTTAATAATTCACTTCCCATTATATTTGATTTCTTTCTCAAGCAAATCAAAGCAGGTGTTATCTATCATTTGCAACCAATAGACGATAATTAAAACCTCAGAAATATTAAGGAGTCCTACCAGTTTTTGATTATTGAACACTCAGCACCATATCAAGACTTAACCCTATATCCCATAATTCAGGTTAAAGGAATTTAGCCGCTCATGATGCAATATTCGAAAAACTAGTTATATTCATGATTTGAAAGATAAACTTACCACAAGATGAATAGAAACTAGAGATTCTTAGATTAGATCACAGTAGTAATCCCCAAATAATGATGATAATCTCTTCAAAGTAATTGCTTTTTCAAGTCAAGAAACTAGAGAGAGAAAATATCAAAATACGTGTCTCCAAAAGATGTTCGCCACTCTCAAGAAAACCCTAAATAAGACTTTAAATAGTTTAGCCTAAATAAGAAAACAAAATCACAGATTTTAATAATCCCTCGAATTAGGTGATGACATTCGTGACAACCTATTAGGAGACTGACAACTTATCACAAATGTCATCAGCTCCTCTTTGCTTTTGATACTCGCTGCTTTTGGCTGACGACAAACTGTGATGTCCTATCAACTTCTTGCTGACTTATTCAAAATGTCGTTAAGTTTCTACCTCAGGTCTCATGTTCTACCTTAGTCTGACGGCAATTTTGATGACCTATCAGCTCCTTGACGGCTTATCACAAAATGTCGTCATAACTCTCTACTCAGGTGCATTCTTTGTCTGAGTCTGACGATGAAGCTGATAACTTATCGTAGGGCTGACGACTTATAAAAAAATTTATCATCCATACTTCTCTTTGAATTACTTCAGATTTTAACTCCTTTGCTTCCATCCTTGTTGGTTCTTTTGCATCATAGTTTCTACTGCAAAATCAAACATAAAACAATCAAAAATGACAAAATTTGCTTAAGACTTTGCAATTATTCTTAGTTAAAATCCTCAAATAAGTTAGCATTAGCTCACACATTAATACCCTCAACTTAAAACAATTTCTTGTCCTCAAGAAACTCAATACAACTAAGAGAATACAAAGTACATTTGGCAGTTAATCATCCATATCTTCTTAAAACACTTTCACCCACTCCAAGGTCAGTTAATTCAAGAACAATGAAGAACACCAATGCAACACACAGAAATTAATATACGACATTAATTCAACTACTTTAACCATGCATATCCTGTGAGAATGCAGTGCGATGGTGACACGGATTTAAGGAGTTTGCCTTCCACAAATTTCATTGTTAAGTCTGCCATAGGAAAATATTTTGATGCCTGCAAAAAAATACTTCAAGAATAAAATTTGGATGCTTATTTTAGGAGTTTACCATAGTTACCAGACTAAAATATTATCCTCCCTCTCCTACTCAAGTTATACCTATTTTAACCCAAAAAAAGCTCCCGCACACCCAAAAAAGGCAAAGGCAAGTTGAGTGATCATGATGACCTAGTGTCCCTTATTGGTCAAAGATTCAAATGAAAAATTCATAGAACTATTGAAAGGTAAAAGACTTTCAAAGATGGATAATCAATCATTGTGCTTGTTTTGGTTTGTACATAATATTCTTTGGGCAAAGAACATTAACTACAACACACCACTTGGTTTAATAAAGATCTCGGAGGATCTTAAGGAATTTAACAACTATCCTTGGGGTTATGAAAGCTTCAAAATGATTGTCAAATATTTGTTGACTCCATAACGCCAAAGACAGTCAACTTTTATGGCTTTCCATGGGTTTCATGGTAAATATTTCTTTTATTATGATATGTTTCATTTTTTTATTCAATGATTTTTTTGATTTATTGGCATTATTATATAGGATTGGGCGTTTGAAGCCATTCCTAATTTGAGACAACAAGTGAACTACCAGGAAGAAGTTTCCTGTCGAAGAATCTTGAGATGGTTGTTGGCCCAAACTGATAAAAAAATAAAATTTCTCGATCTCTTCAACCCCTGAAAGATGCAGTAGGTCTAATTCTAATTATTTTTTGGTTTTAATTAATGATATTTTTGAATGACCTCATCATCATTATAGTATATATATTAATTTATGTTAGCTTAGTACCTAAGGTTATTGACAGAATAAAAATGGAATTGTTTGGACCAACAACCAGCATAAGAAAAATAATTTTTGAGGGTGGGCTTGTTGTTGTTGATGGTTGTGGTGGTAGTGGTGTTGTTGTTGGGGAAATAATGCTCCTATTACAGTTTTTAAAACAAAACATTATGAGTGTGATCATAGTGGTTACACAGATTTTGCCCCTCGTAGTGAATATTCTGTATGCAAATGTCAAGACTGGAAGGCGAAACATGATGTACTGATTAATGTATTAATGAATTAACTGCTTCTGTAAAATAATTAACATCTAATAGGGGTGTAATTTCATCAATGAGGATTTCATATCCATCAACTCTAGTAGAGATTAAGGCTAAGAGGAGAAGAAAAGTAATTTCCAAGGCATTATCAAGCATCCAAAAAAGCAAAATTGCAACTCTGTTGTCTTTGTGTTGCACTATGGAGCAATGTATAAGGCCCACTGGAGAGCAGCATGGTATAAAGAACAGACATATATTTGTTTCAACAGATGACACATCTGCTGAAAATTATCAAAAAGGCATATGTATCTGCTGCAATATTTGACTAACCTATTGCATCAGATGCAGTATTTGTCACAACTATGTCTCATCTATTTTAGAAAATCAAACAACACTACAAACTATTTTTATTTTCACCAACAACTGACTTATCTGCTGCAACAGATGAGTTATCTGTTGGGACAAATTAAATCAAGACTTTCCACTATTTTAATTTTTTCAAATAAATGAGTCATATGTTACAGCAGATGGTTCATCCATTGGAAATTGTAATATATAATTTCCTCATGTTTTAATCTTTCCCAACAGATGATCCATATGTTGCAGTAAAAAGATAATTTGTTTGCTAAAGCGGATAAGTTATCCTTTTCTTATTTTTTGGATCTTTATGACTAGCATTGACAATTCTAGTTTTCCAAGTGGATGTCACAGTTGAAGGTGCTACTGAACAACATTGATAATATGCTACTTTTTTATGGAAATACGGAGAAGCAAAAGTGCAGAAATCATACGTGAGCGACATTAAAGATCAACAACATAGCCGAATTCCATAGCACAGATGAAGAACAACTTATCCATATTGAGTAGATCTTTATAGCTATAGTCTGTCAAAGTAATGACTTCACCCTCCTTAGGAATTGTTGGAATCAAAACTTAAATTATTAATTTATTTGTTGAGATCTATACCCATAATAATTTTTTTACATTTTATTTATTTCTTGATTTATTTCATGTAATCTCTAAAGGATTTGATTTATTTTATTTTGTCTATGATTTTATTTTATCGCTAGATTTGAACTTATTAATTGAAATGGAATACGAGATTCAATGTAATGCCCAAAAAATGGATTGCGAGACGTCACACGGTTCTCAAAACTATGAGTATCCTTAAGCTAACCCTATAAGCCATCCACTAAATCTGAAACTCATAATAGGGAGTATAGATATATAACAAAGCTAAAATATGGAATTTTGTATGAGCTAAGCTAAAAATGTCTAAGTATAATATCTGAAAATACTAAAATCAAGAGTCTGATCAATCGATACTGAAATCTGAATCATAATCTAGTAGTCTGACAAGTCTCTATTGCTAATGCCAGAGAGTCACTGGGAAACCCCCCCAGCTGACTCGAACTGTATAAAAATACCGAATCATCTATTCTAATAAGCTAGAAAAAATTGAATAACTGGGTCGCCAAACTATGAGGACTCACTACCTATTGAGATGCAAAAGAGATGCTCGAAATCACTCATGCTACTGAAACTGAGCACCTAAACCTACATTATGAGAAAGTGTAGAACATAGACGTATATGTCGATCAGTATTTCTGGATTATACTGAGTATATGGGGGTGAATACACAAGTAAATCAATATCTCAATATTATTATAAATATGTAAAAGAATTCATGATAAATGTAGATGACTCACATCAGCTGGAATATCTAAAAATATGAAAATTGTAATCATGAATAGCAAAACATGTTGCAGAGATCTAGTGAGTCATGAATTTTAATTTCTAAAATCTATACTTGTATTCTGTCTTTAAATCATGCTATCTAGGTATAGGAAGGACTCACTTTTACATCTGTAATCTGAAATCTGAAACTCCATAGCTGGTGTCACATGTAAAGTAATATCTGAATAAATCTGTGAGCCTTTACTCTTAGTTTTCTAAAAAAATTTCTATTATTCTTTACTCTTTTCTATAAGTTGTAGCGCAATACTTTTAAAAACTATTCTACAACTCTTTATTGTTAGGGAGGTTCTTCTAAGCGACATACACCATGTGAGATATCATAGTGTCCAACGTCTAGTTTCCTTTATGGGAAAACCTCACATTGGGGAGAGGTGTCATACTATTGCCAAAGAGTATAACCTAATCGAAGTGATCACATCTATAACTGTCATCCATATAAATGTGGGAATAATCTGATAATCTGAACCTACGTTATTGTAGTTCTGAGATATGTGAACATACCTAACTCAATGCTAAATACTACTCCCTTTAATCTGTATGCTCAATATGTTTGAAATCCACTTTTATAAACTAATATAAGGGTTTACAATAAAAACCACTTGTAAATCTATTACTAGAAACTACAGATAAATCTGTAGAGTAAATTCCATGTCTAAGCTTAGATCAAAACATCAAATCTTTATTAAAATCTGAAAATAACTAGTCATGGGATGCTTAAAGCACAGTCATTTTTGAAATATCATCATACAAGTAAGGGCTTAGTAACCCATGCTTCAATTTCACGTCAAAACATCATAATATTCATGCTTGATAATGTAAATATTGGTAATTCCATTCAAAATCTAGAAATTACTGCAATACGCATGAAAATACCAAAGTAAACATGCAAATTCAACCTCTAAATTACTTCAAATCTCATAATCTTTTAATTAGAAATATTGGGTATGAACCATAATTCAAAACTCATGTAAATTCATATAAAATTAACTTCAAAAACTAATTTTGGGCACAAGGATGAAAGGATTATCCTTGTTGAAAAAAGCCACATACCTTGATTGATGATTAGATGAAGAAACTTGAATTTTGAATATCTATTTGTGCTCTTGAAGATGGATTCTTGATTATCATGAATTTGAAACCTTGAAGTTTGAGCTTCCTTGGAGAAAGAATGGTGGAATTTAGATTTCTTAGGAGCAAAGTTTTGATGTTCTACGGTTTTTTTGAGAGTAATTTGATGAAAAGTGAGAATATAATGCTTAGAATAGAATTGACCCTCTGTTTTTCACGAATTGGGACATGGGAAAAAACTAAACTACCCTTTTTTAATCAACTTTGGTCATGCAAATACATGCACTCGTAGATTAGTTTAGTCTCTTAGTATGTTTTAGATTCAGTCATGTAGTTTGTTTCAAATGTGCATGCCACCATATATATCCTCAGTCCGAAGAATCTTCAATTTAACTATTCTCATTCAAGGACGAATGTTCCCAAAGGGGAGATATTGTAATACCCCATACTTTTTCCTAGCTCAGTTTAGCTTCTAGGGTGTTAAGGGTTAGCTTTCAAAATATATTACTCTTGATCCATGCATAATTTTCTAGTTCTGGACCCTACAATGTGTAGATAATTGAACCAACTTTCTAACAATACCAATTTTGGCTTAATCCGATACTCAGTTGAGAAGTTATGGTGTTTTTAGTAAAAGTAGTATGGCATTTAGGCAGACATCGTGTCGCGGTGAAGGAAAAATTCACAATTATCCGATTATAGTGAAACATCGGGATTGGCCTAAATCATAATGAATTTCCAATTCCCACTCATCTTTTTTCCAGTGGTGCAACGCGATTACGCCATGTCACGTCAGAGGCTAAAATGGGACTCATTTGTTTTCCAATAGCCCGACTCAATTTCACCGCATCACGCCATAGTACCAAATGGCTCTCGTCTCTTTACTAGTAAGGTAACGCGATAGTGGCGCATCGCGGTTGTGTACAAAATTGGGATTTATATAGCTTAATCTGAGACTGGAAATGAAATAAATTATGGAAAACTGTTACCTTTGGCTGAATCTGAGGTTGTGAAGAAGAGGTGAGGATACTTAGTACGCATGTCTGCTTCTGCTTCCCAAGTAGCACCCTCAACAGACTAATTTCACCACTGAACTTGGACCAAGGGAACTTCTTTGTTCCTTAGTCTACAGATCTGATGATCAAGAATCTCTACTGGAACTTCTTTGTATGAGAGGCTATTCTGAATATATATTCTTTCTAGAGGGACTACAATAGCTGAATCGCCCATGCACTTCTTCAATAAGGACATATGGAACATGGGATAAACTGATGACAAGTCTGCCGGTAGCTCAAGATCATATGCTACCTTCCTGTAATGCCCCAAATCTGTACTCCGAATGCTATATGGTGCTTATGACCCCAAAGGAACACAAGCTAACCAATGAATGGTACCTGCTATGAGCACTAAATAAAAATACTGTATTAATGTGAAAGATGGGCTAAAATTCCATAAGGTTCAAAATACTATATTTAAAACTGAATAAAATACTGAAATACTAAATAATTGTCTGAAATACTCTAGTCTGAAAAGCCTCTAACTGTCTGAATAAGGAGATGATAGGACAATTCCCCAACTAACTCCGACTACTAAAATAATGAACTACTGAATGTACTGAAGTAATCTAACATCCAAGAAGTATGAGGACTCACTACTATAACTGTTGCTAATAACTGGAGCTGGCTATCTGCAATCAGGAACCTTAGCGTTTGAACCTATGATATGATACATCATAGCGCAAGAAATGTGTATATGATTAGAACGTGGGAATGTACTGTTATGCTAAATAAGGTAAGGCTAAATGCATGGGTTTGTATGCATGAACAATAACGAACTAAATGATATGCAAGAGCTGGATTAACATACATGGAGGATCTGTAACTACTGAACATACTGTGCATACTGTAACTAAGTATACTGGAATTGAATGTGATAACTGATAACTGAATATACTAATAATCTGATATCACTGATAATCTGAATTTCTGATAACCGAGTGACTGTATCTGACAGTCTTGATTTTGTAGAACTGAACTGAGTTTTATTCTAAAAACTGAGATTGAAACTGAAACTGTGAAAGTTCTCACTTAATCGACATGGCCCTGAGTAAACTAAGTGGGGTACAACCTATAACCCCAGTTGGAAGGGTGCCAGTAGCCACGGATAAAAATACTACTATGTTCAAGCCTATCTGATGGGTGACCCTGAACAGGGGGTCAAGCCTAATCTGATGGGTGACCCCTGGGAGGTAGCCAAGCCTTAATCTGATGGGTGATTCCATACATCCTACGCTGTCAATGTAGTTTTGTAGTGTGAGACTGCTACTAACGACTCTACCTACCTGATGAGAGAAGTCGTCACCTCTACACTCGCTCGGTGCTAGTTCCTACTCCCAACTGAATAACACTGGTTTGATTATACTGAATTAGACTGGACTGATACAGAGTTTACGGAGTTTTTCCTAAGTTCTGTAATTGAATGAGAGTACTACTGATCGTGACATGACTGATACAATCCTACCACTTCCACTAGCTCTAGGTAAACAACTAAAGTGTCATGTATTAAATACCCCCAGGGCTCAATAGCATGAAAAGTAAAGCAAAGCATCATCTTGAATAACATAACAATGTTCACTTGGTCATAATTCAATTATAAAGATATTTCATCAAACACTTGTAATGCATTAACTTGTACATGGATGGGGAATTTATGTTAGCATGCTATAATGACATTATTTCATTCTCATAGACAATTTATCAAACACATAAGAAACATACTTGGTTCATTAAATCATAAACACTTAGGTTTAACATGGTTACAACAATCAACTTGCAAATTGAAGGGTTTATCATGAATATCATGTAATTTAACACATACTAGAATCAACTCTTGGAACTTGTGATCTAAATCATGGATTAAAACTCAAACAACGTCATGAACATGAATTCAATCTAATTTAAACATGAATATCATAAATCATAAATCTTGTATTTTGAAAAAGTATTCTTGGGCTCCATGGAAGGTAAGGATCCATGGATGAACATCTAACATACCTCAATTTGATGAGTTATTGGAGAGATTCTTGAGATTGTTCTTGATTCATGAGAGTAGGGTTTGTTTTCTTGAGAGAGAACTACCTTTTTGATTTTGGGGAAAAGTGAATCATAAAGGATTTTACACATTTTTAGGGATTAAATCCCACATCTGGGAGGAATAAAATCATGGGAAAAATAATATTTTAACCCTGGCGCAACTTTAAATTTTCGTGAAATTTTCCCGATCTGGACCCATGGCGCGACGTGCCCTCTATCGCGCTAGGCCACTGGGAAATTGCATGGTGGCGTGATGTGGTACAATCGCATTACCTCCTTGGACGCGAACTGGAAGCTCACCGTGTGCGGTGGTATCACTTTCAAACACTAGAAAAGGACAACTCTTAAATTGAGTTTGGTGTGTAGCGCCAATATCGCGGAGGCTCACTAGGTTTTGACAATTACCATTTTAGTTGGCTCCGCGACACACTGATGGCTCAGGTGGTACACTGTCTTACTAAAATGGCTATAACTTTTCGTCCAGGTGTCGGATTTGGGTAAATTTTATATTGTTGGAAAGCTGACTGAATTTCCTAAATGATGGTGGATATAAATCTGCTAAATTACTTATATAACAAAAATTCTAATTAGGTATTCTCGTGTACGAAAGACTAAACTGATCTAGGATGTTATGGGGTATTACTATATCTCCCCCTTAGGAACATTTATCCTCAAATATGGCTAGTTAAGCTGAGAGAATACTGACAGACTAAGTTTACATACTAAACTAGACATAACAACTGAAGTATGATTACGTGACTGGTCTGATACACTGAGGTTACATACTGAACATGCATATCTGATGCATGATTAAATGGCTAAAATTGATTCATGAAATACAAGACTGACATGAGAAAGATATAAGATGGTAACTGATGACAAGTTTGTAAAGGTACAGAATATAGGACTAAGTAGCTTTAAGGGAGACTACGATAATGTATGAGACAGCATCTAACTAAAGCATGACTGAATAAATTCGACACACTACTAAGTCCTGAGGAACACATGACACAAATTGAACTTCATGGACCATTAAGAGTGTAATATAAGTCATGGGAACTGAGCATATTGGGAAACATGAATACGTGTGTCATGAACTGCATGACTTGAGTTTGGAATTTCTAAACTTATGGAACATGATTGATACTACAAAGTAAACTGGAACTCCTTATACTAGGAACTGTAAACATGCATGGTCTTATACCATGTACTATACTACTATCTTTCCCTTAGCTTAAAGTCATTATTCTATGTCCATGGGTTACTAAATTAATAACCCTACTACTGTTTTAGGGTTTAACCTTGGAATGGACTGCTAAGTAATAATTTACAAAAGATAGAGAAGCTCATAGATCTCATAAGGCATAAACATATAAGTGGGAGATTTTTAACTTACCATTGACCATATCAGGAGGACTTTCCTGATCCTGTCGGGACTGAAGTACATAAAATCTATTTAGACATTGATCATGGGTGGCACTGGAAGGGGAGCCCTGCTGATTTGGGCGACTAAACTAAACTGGTGACTGATGAGACTGACCATGATGGTATATATCCCTAACTCTCTGAGTAGCTACTCAACACTCTCTGAGCTTATAGCCCAGTTTCACACATCCATATCAAATATTACTTCTAGCCCTATACTATCCCTAATGGTTTTTACCATACTCTAAATAAAATAGATTAGTACGACCATTTCTTATGCTATCCTGGGTTATCGATATACTAGCTGAGGACAGAGTTGGGACTAAGAACTTTAGGCAAAACTGGGAATGATTACCACAATCTTACTTGGGCCGATTAAAATTGAAACTACCTATTCTAGCTCTCTTATTTTCCCTCTCTTTTTCTTTAGCCTTCTGCTTTTCAATTTGTTGAGCATGGACCATTAGTCTAGATATGTCCATATCCTTAATTAACATTGCAGTTCTGCACTCATTAATCACACTCTCTGATACCCCAAACACAAACTTACTAATCCTGGACCTATTGTCTGCTACCACATGAGGAGGATATCTAGCTAATTGGGTAAACTTAAGGGAATAATCTTTCATGCTCATATTTCCCTACTTGAGATTTATAAATTCTAACACTTTGGCCTCTCTCAACTCTAACGGAAAGAATCTATCTAGAAAAGCAGTAGTAAATTCTTCCCACTCTACGGGTCCTGCATCTGTGCCCCTGTCTACCTTCAACTGCTTAAACCACGTACGGGCTGCATCTTGTAGATGATAGGCGGGTAACTCATAACTTTCACTGGAACTCACTCCCATGATGTTTGTAACTTTTTGAACCTGATCAAGGAACTCCTATGGATCCTCTTCTGACTTAAATCCCATAAAGGATGGAGGATTCATTTGGGTGAAGTTCTGAATTCTGGTTGCAGCAGTATTGGCCACTGGGTTGGCTGGAACAACAGTTGGTCGTTTATTCTGGGCTGCGACTGAATTTTCTAGAGTAGTGAATGCAACTCTAAATTCTACATGAGAGACGTGCTCGTCCAGGGGATCTACCTGAATGGGATAAGGTGCTAATTAATTTTCGGTTCTTTTTTTATTAGTCCTTTTAGGAGGCAGATTCTGTAAACCAAAGAAAGAAGCGAATTAGACTGAGAGTGTAACTTGTGATCATGCTCACTCGTACGACATGAATAATGAAAAAAGGGAACTTTTCCTAAAACATATCATAGACTCTTGTCCATAAATGTGGCGCGCTACACACCCATGCACAAGACTCTACTTGATGTTGCTTTCAGACTCCCTAGGACTCTGTTGAAATTGTCTCTAATACCAAGTTTGTATTCCCTGAGTCTATACCCCAAACACTACATGGTGCTTATGACCCTGAAAGACCATAAGCTAACCCATGACTGGTACCTATTATGAGCACTGAATAAAAATACTATAATAATGTGGAAGATGGGATGAAATGCCATAAAGGTCAAAATAGTATAATCAAAACTGAATAAAATACTGAAATATTGAATAACTATTTGAAATACTCTAGTCTAAAAAGCCTCTAACTATCTGAATATGGAGATGATGGGACAAGTCCCCAACTAACTCTGACTACTGAAATAATGAACTACAGAATGTACTAAAGTAATCTAACATCCTCGGAGTATAAGGAATCACTACTATAACTGTTGCTAATAACTGGAGCTGGCTATGTGCAGCCAGGAACCTGAGTATCCGAACGTATGATATGAGACATCATAGTGCAAGGAACGAGTATACGATCAGTACATAAGAATGTACTGGTATGCTAAATGAGGTAAGGCTAAATGCATGGGTTTATATGCATGAACAATAACTAACTAAATGATATGCAAGAGTTGGATTAGCATATATAGAGGATCTGTAACTACTAAACATATTATGTATACTGTAACTAAGTATACTAGAACTGAATCTGATAACTGATAACTGAATATATTGATAATCTGAGATCACTGATAATCTAAATTTCTGATAACTGAGTGACTATATCTGACAGTCCTAATTCTATAGAACTGAACTAAGTTCTATTCTGAAGATTTAGGCTGAAACTGTGGGAGTTCTCACTTAACCAACACGGCCTTAAGTAAACTGAGTTGGGTCCAACCTATAACCCCAGTTGGAAGTGTGATACTACTATACCACGAATAAAGAGACTACTATGATCAAGCCTATCTGAAAGGTGACCCTGAACAGGGAGTCAAGCCTAATCTGACGGGTGACCCCTGGGAGGTAGCCAAGCCTTAATTCGACGGGTGACTCCTCACATCCTATGTTGTCTATGTAGTCCTATAGTGTGAGACTGCTACTAATGACTCTACCTGCCTTATGGGAGAAGTCGTAACCTCTTCACTGGCTCGATACTAGTTCCTACTCCCAACTAAATGACACTGATCTGATCATACTGAATTGGACTGGACTGATACAGAGTTTACTGAGTTTTCTTAAGTTTTATAACTGACTGAGAGCACTACTGATTGTAACATGATTGATACCATCCTTCCACTGACACTGGCTCTAGGTAAACAACTAAATTATCTAGTATTAAATACCCCTAGAACTCGATAACACGAAAATTAAAGCAAAGCACAAACCATCATCTTGAATAACCTAACAATGTTCACTTGGTCATAATTGATTCGTAGAGACATTTCATCAAACACTTATAATGCATTAACTTGTACATGGATGGGGAATATATGTTAGCATTCTATGATGACATTATTTCATTCTCATAGACTATTTATCAAACACATAAGAAGCATACTTGCTTCATTAAATAATAAACACTTAGGGTTAACATGGTTAGAACAATCAACTTGCAAATTGAAGGGTTTGTCCTGAATATCATGTAATTCAATACATACTAGAATCAATTCTTGATTCTTGTGATCTAAATCATGGATTAATACTCAAACAACATCATGAGCATGAATTCAACCTAATTTAAACATGAAAATCATAAATCTTGTATTTTGAAAAAGGATTCTTGGGCTCCATGGAAGGTAAGGATCCATGGATGAACATCTAACATACCTCAATTTAAAGAGTTCTTGGAGAGATTCTGAGATTGACCTTGATTCTTGAGAGCTAGGGTTGTTTTCTTGAGAGAGGACTACCTTTTTTATTTTGGGGAAAAGTGAATAGTGAAGAATTTTACACATTTTTAGGGATTAAACCCCACATCTAGGTGAAATAAAATCACGGGAAAAGGTTGTTTCAACACCAGGTGCAACTTTAATTTTTCATGAAAGTTTTCCTATCTAGACCCCTGGCACGACGCGCCGCTATCATGCCAGGCCACTGGAAAATGACAAGTAGGAAATTGCATGTTGGCGCGATGCGTAGCCACCTTGGACGCAACCTGGAAGCTTACCGTGATATGGTGGTATCGCTTTGGAATACTCAAAAAGGACAACTATTAAATTGAGTCTTGGCGCAAAGCGCCAATATTGCGGAGTCTCACTGGTGTTTGACAATTTCCATTTTGGATGGCTCCGCGATGCGCTGATGGCTTAGGTGGTACACTATCTTACTAAAATGACCATAACTCTTCCCTCGGGTGTCGGATTTGGGCAAATTTTATATCATTAGAAAGCTGACTGAATTTTCTACATTATGGTGGGTTTAAATCTGGGAAATTCTGCCTAGAACAAAAATTCTACTTAGGAATTCTCGTGTACAGAAGACTAAACTAAGCTGGGAAATTATAGGGTATTACACTTTCTAACCCGACTCAAAATCCAGTAGGGGTCTATATATCGTGGACTAAGCTTACCCTTTTTTCCAAATCTCTTCACCCCCTTCATGGGTTAAACCTTCAAATATAACAGATCATCTGCTTCAAAATCAAGATATCGCCTTCTTACATCTGCATAAGATTTTTGACGACTCTAAGCAGCTTTCAATCTCTCTCGAATCAATTAAACTTTCTCCAAGGCTTCGAACACCAAATATATCCCAATCAAAGTGGCATCATCTACTTTGATCCAACTGAATGGTGATCTACACCTCCGCCCATAAAGAGCTTCAAACGGGGACATCTAAATACTAGAATGGTAACTGTTATTGTAGGCAAACTTGATTAACGGCAAGTGGTCATCTCAGCTGCCTTTTAAATAAAGAACATAGACCCTCAACATATCTTCTAAGTTCTAAATGGTCCTCTCTTCTTGACCATCTATCTGCGGATGAAAAGCTAAACTGAGATAAACTTGGGTACCAAGACCCTTCTGCAAGGCTTTCCAAAACTGAGAGGTATACTGAGTACCCCTATTTGAGATAATGGGAAAAGGAACTCCATGCAATCTGACTAACTCTCTAATATACAGCTTAGCATAATCTTCAGCTGTGTAGGACGTATGAACTTTTAAGAGATGGGCTGATTTGGTCAATCTGTCTATAATCACCCAAATCAAATCATACTGATGACCCAAATGGGGTAATCCAATCATAAAGTTCATATTCACCTCTTCCCACCTCCAAGTGGGTATGCCAAACTCCTACAAAGTTTCACTAGGTCTTTGGTACTCAACCTTAACCTATTCACAAGTTGTGCACTTGGATAGAAATTTTGTAATATCTTTCTTCATACCACTCCACCAATAGGATCCTTATCCTGCTTCTCTTTCACTTCAGAAACTAGAGAAGATTCTAAACTACTCCGAACCCAAACATTTCCTTCATCAGAGTCAAACAACCTCACACCCAATCTAGCTAACCGGTGAACTTCCCGAGCTAGTTCTCTCTTATTATTCTCCACATGAGCAACACTGCCCATAGATAATCTACTAAGGGCATCTGTCACTACATTGGCCTTGCCTGGATGATACAACATACTTATATCATAGTCTTTCAATAATTGTAACCACCTTCTCTAACAAAGATTTCACTCTCTCTGAGTAAACACACACTGCAAACTTTTGTGATCCGTAAATACATCATTATGCACCCCATAATGATAATGCCTCTAGATTTTCAATGAAAACTCAACAACAACTCTTGATTGTGGCCTTATTTAGATACCGATAGTCAATGCACATTCGCAAAGAACCATCTTTCTTTCGCACAAATAGGATGAGAGCACCCCATAGAGAGACACCGGCCATATGAAACCTTTATCTAATAGATCTTTAATCTTCTTTTTTTACTCTTTAAGCTCAGCTGGAGCTATATGATAAGGAGGAATAGAGATAGGCTGAGTATCTGGGAGAAGGTCAATACCAAATTTTACTTTCTTATCGAGAGGTACCCCTGGTAAATCTTTAGGAAAAACATCAGGAAACTCATTGACTACACAAACTGACTGAACTGTTGAGGTCTCAGACGTAGTATTTTTGGCTCAAACTAGATGATAGATGCACCCTTTTAAGATCAACTTTCTGGCTTTAAGGTAGGATATGAAATGACTCTTAGGAGATACTAAATTACCTTCGCACTCAAAGACTGGCTCATCTGAAAATTAAAACTTCACCACTCAGGTGTGATAATCTATAGATGCATAACATGAATGGAGCCAATCCACACTAAGAATAAGGTCAAAGTCAACCATATCTAGATCTATTAAATTTGCTAACGTGATTTTATGAAGGACAGTGATAGAATACTTTTGATAGATCTGTTAGGCAACAACGGATAGTGGGTGGAAACCAAGAAGGGCTTATGGATCTTTTCAAGACCTATTTCAAAATTTACTGCAACTAGTGGGGTCAAATAAGAGAAACTAAACTTGGGTTCTAACAACACATAAAAATTAAGATAAAATACACGAAGCATACTAGTAACAACATCTGGTAAATCTTTCTGCTCCTGAAGGGATGGTAAGGAATAAAACCGATTCTAGCATTCACTGCCACCGGTACTGTATGATGTACCTTAAGGAGGGACAGGGCAACATAGAGGGACTGGTGCACTAGTAGCCTAAATATGGGGATGAACATCCCTATTTCCTTGCTTAGCATACAGACACTCTTTGATTCCATGTCCCAACTTACCACAACCATAATGAGATTTTTTTCCTAACAAATACTCACCAAGATAATTCTTACAATACTTAGCACATGGAGAATAACTAGTCTTTCCATTCTCATTATTCTAAGATCTGGACATAGAAGACTTACCCCACTGGTTTTCCTTAGATCTGGGGGGTGGGATCACTAGCTAAAGATGGAGCTGGCATATATGAACAATTCTAAAACTGCAAATGATTTCTCCCTCCATACTTTGTTTGGCCATACTCAAATTGCCCGATTCAAGCCTTCTTATTTCCACTCTTTCTTTCCTTCAACTTTTCTCCCTTAATCTACTGAGCATAAATCATCAACCTAGCAAGATCCATGTCCTTAATAATCATGGAAATCCTACACTCCTTGACTACCAAACTAGATACTTCAGTAACAAACATACTCATAATAGACCTAAGGTCAACATCGTATCAGGGGCATACTTAGAAAACTGGTTGAACTTAAGAAAGTACTCTTTCACTGTCATCGAGCCCTACCTCAGGTTCACAAACTCCTCTACCTTAGATTCTCTTATTTCACATAAAAAGAACCTATCTAGAAATATATCTTGAAACACCTACCAACTCATAGGAGCTGCATTCTCACCTCTACCATTCTTCCATATAACCAAATAATTATATTATACATCCTTAAATCTATATGATGCTAACTCTACACTTTTCTCTTCAAAAATATGCATAATCCAGGTGATCTTCCTTATCTCAGCTAAGTAAAGTTGTGGGTCCTCACCTTCTTTTGACCTGAAGAACTCTGGAGGATTCATTCTCATAAAATTTCAGATTTTAGATGTTGCTAAATCACTATTTTGCTAAAGATAGACTACCGCCTCATGCTTGCCCTGAACATTAGCAGTCACAGCTTGGGGTAACACCAGAGAGGCAACCCAAAATTTAGCATGGGATACATTTTCATTCAGAGGGTCAGCAGGATGGGGTGGCTGGTTATTATTTCTACAGGCGTTAGTTCGACGAGGAGGCATATTCAACTTTCACGTAAGAGCATGAGTTAAGAGCAGATAGAGATACTATAAGCATGATAGATCATGAAAGAAAGAGATGATTTCCTAAAAATATCCCGTATCCTCTTGCTCATAAATGTGGTATGCTTCACACCCATAATTAAGACTCTACATAAAGAGGATTTTCTGACACCCTAGGACTCTTATAACCTTAGGAATTGATACCGAGTTTGTAACACCCAAAAATGGGTCCCCGAGATATCACATGGTTATCAATACTATGAGTAGCCTTAATCTAACCCTATAAGCCATCTACTAAATCTTAAAATCATGATAGAGAAATATAGATATAAAATCAAGCTAAAATTCAGAATTTTGTATGAGCTAAGCTAAAAATGTCTGAATATAACATCTAAAAATACTAAACTCAAAAGTCTAATCAATCGATACTGAAAATATGAATCACAATCTAGAAGTCTGATAAGCCTCTACTACTAATGCTAGAGAGTCACTGGGACAAACCCCCAGCTAACTTGAACTATCTAAAAATACTGAATCATATATACTAATAAGCTGCAAAAAAAATTGAATAACTGGGTCCCCAAACTATGAGGACTCTCTAACTATTGGGATACAAATATAGAAGATCAAAATCACTCATGCTGCTAAAACTGACCACTTGTACCTACATTATATGACAATATAGCACATAGACGTATATGTGGATTAGTACTTCTGAATTGTACTTAGTATATCGGGGTGAATGCACAAGTAAATTAATATCTTAATATTATTATAAATTTGTAAAAGAATGTGTGCTAAATGTAGATGACTCACATAAGTTGGAATATTAGAAAACTAAAAATCATAATCATGAATAGAAAAACATGTTGCACAGATCTAGTGAGTCATAACATTTAGTTTCGAAAAAATATACTTATACTCTGTCTTTAAATCATGCTATCTAAGTATAGAAAGGACTTACTTTTATATCTGTAATTTGAAATTTGAAACTTCATAGTTGATGTCACATGTAAAGCAATATCTGAATAAATTTGTAAGCCTTTACACTTCATTTTCTAAATGCTTTTTTGTTATTCCTTACTCTTTTTAGTAAGCTGTAGGGAAATACTTTTAAAAACTATTCTACAAGTCTTTATTGTTAGGGAGGTTCTTCTAAGTGACATACACCATGTGAGCAATTATAGTGTCCAACATCTAGTTCCCTTATGGGAAAAACTCAATTAAGGAGAGGTGTTGTACTCTTGCCAAAGAGTATAACCTAATCTAAGTGATCATATCTATAACTGTCATGCATATAGAAATGGGAATAATCTGATAATCTGAACCTACATTGGCTCATAGTTCAGAGATATGTGAACATACCCAACTCGATGCTAAATACTACTCCCTTTAATCTGTATGCTCATTCTATTGGAAATCCGCATTTAAAAACTAATATTAGGGTTTATAATGAAAACCTCTTATAAATTTATTTACTATAAACTATAGCTAAATCAGTAAAGTAAATTTCATGCCTAAGCTGAGATCAAAAGATCAAATCTTTATAATAAATATGAAAATAGATAGTCATGGGATACTTAAAGCATAGTCATTCTTGAAATATCATCTTACAAGCTAGGAATTAATAACTCATGCTTCAATTTCACATCAAAACATCATAATGTTCATGCTTGATAATGTAAATATTGGTAATTCAATTCAAAATCTGGAAATTACTGCAATACGCATGAAAATATGGAAGTAAACATGCAAATTCAACATCTAAATTACTTCAAATCTCATAATATCTCAATTAGCAATATTGGGTATGAACCCTAATTCAAAACTCATGTAAATTCATATAAAATTAACTTCAAAACTAATTTTGGGAAAAAGGATGAAAGGATTATCCTTGTTGAAAAATCTCACATGCCTTAATTAATGATTAGATGAAGAAACTTGAATTTTGAATCCCTATTTATGATCTTGAAGATGGATTCTTGATTATCATGAATTGGAAATCTTGAATTTTGAGCTTTCTTGGGGAAAAAATGGTGGAATTTAAATTTCTTGGGAATTAAGTTTCGATGTTCTAGGGTTTCTTTGAGAGAAATTTAATGAAAAGTGAGCATATAATGCTTAGAATAGGATAAATCCTCTATTTTCATGAATTGGTGCTTGGGAAAAGAATAAACTACCCATTTTAAAATTAACTTTGGAAAATTGGAATCCTAATTTTGTCCACCACGTGATGCGCTACTATTGCGGTGGCTTACTAAAAAAGGGATGAGCGCCGTTTGGCACTATGGCCTGATACAGTGAAATCGCGTCGGGCTACTGGAAAAGGGATGAGTCCTATTTTGGCCTGTGGCGCAACGCTGCATAATTATGTTGCGCCACTGGAATAAAAAGATGAGTGGGAACTGGAACTTCACTGCAACTTGGGCCAATCACGGTGTTTCACTGGAATTGGAATATTGTGAATTTGTCCTTCACCATGACGTGGGGCCATCCTAAATGCCATACTGCTTTTACTAAAAATATCATAAACTCTCAACCGAGTATCCGATTAAGGCAAAATTGGTATTGTTGGAAAGTTGGTTCAATTATCTACACATTGGTGGATCTAGAACTGGAAAATTATGCATGCATCAAGATTTATTTATTTTCAAAGCTAACCCTTGACACTCTAAAAACTAAACTGAGCTAGGAAAAAGTACGGGCTATTACATTCAATTATTGCAATAGAAGAAGTATCTGTTAGAAAATATCAAACATATTTAGACATATTGCAACATGTAGGTCATCTATTAGAAATTATCAAACAGGTCTTCCCACTGTTGCAACTGATAGACTTATATAGAAACATCAGTATAATGCACCAGATAACTAACCTATTACAATAGATAAACTATCTGTCAGAACAGAGAGAATATCTATTTCAACAAATAGACAATATGTTGTATTACAAAAAAGTCCATATTTCATTAGATATTAAAAATTTCCACTACATGTAAAGTGAAGTGACTTGAAATAAAAAAAAGGCAAAACCCATCAACAAACATCAAAAGTTGCAGCGATCCTTTACTTTGGCACCTCAAGTAGATATTGTTCATTTTAAACATCTAAAATAGACATCAAGTATGTCAGTTTGACACTTTTTTCATTGTTGGTGGCTCTCGTGTAATTCACGCAGCCAAGGCGCGTTGAACCCCTATTTTTGCTGACTTGGTGTCTAATTTGGCCCCTAACGGTTATTTCCCCCATTGTCCTATATATTCATATTCTTCCTAAAATTTAAACCTAAATTCCAAAATCTTATTTTTCTTCGTCTTTTTTTTCTGTATCCATATTCTTCAAATTATTTGTATTTAATTTTTTTTATTTTTTCCAACTGAGCTTGATAATGTCGAGCTCATCTTCAACTATATTTTGTTATAAAGATTTTTGATATTGTAAGTGTGGTCATGAAGCTCTATTACAGACTTCTTAGACTCAACAAAATTCAGGTCGTAGGTTTTTTACTTGTAAGATTTCAAAGGTAATATTTTTTTTGTTTAATTAGTTGATTAATTATTGGCTTGTAATTGTTATGTAATTGTGGTCTTATTTTTATAGAAATTGGGTGGATTTGATTACTTTGACTGGTATGAAGAACGACACCATTCACAAACAAATCGTGTAATCTAAGGTTTGTTGAAGAAAGTCAAGGCTTTTGAAGACAAACAAAATCGAGCAAGAAGATACAACATTATTGGCGTTATTGATACTGGTTTGGTGTTGGTAGAACATAGATATTCAAGCCTGATTGTTAAAATTTTCATGGTGGTGTATTTTCTACTGGTTTGGTGTCTTTGAGCACATGGATATTTAAGTGTGATTGCTGAACTTTTCATAGTGTAATTGTTGCTGGTGTGATGTACCAAAATTGTTGGTTGTACTGTTTTGATGATGATTTATGTTATTTTGTCTATAAATTTTATTTAATCCTTAGATTTTAAATTATTAATTGAAATGGAATACTAGATTTAAATATTGCAACAAATAACATATCTATTACAACAGACAAAATATCTATTGGAAAATATTAAACTGATTTAGACATATGTTGCAACATAAAGGTCATCTATTGAAATTGTCAAACAAGTCTTCCGACTATTGCAATAGATAAACTATCTATTAGAACATATAGAATATCTATTACAATAGATAAACAACCTATTGCATTATAAAAAATTCAACTTTCATCAGACAAAAAAGATTTCCAATGCATGTAAAGTGAAGTGACTTGAAATAAAAAATTGTTATGGTGTTTGTGTTTCTGCATCTCATCATTTGTACACAGGATCCAAGAGTCCAGTTAGTACCCTATAAGCCCAGACCTCTTGAATATT
Organism: Capsicum annuum; assembly: GCF_002878395.1. NCBI lineage: Eukaryota > Viridiplantae > Streptophyta > Magnoliopsida > Solanales > Solanaceae > Capsicum > Capsicum annuum. The sequence continues at coordinate 178,080,132 of NC_061114.1, read as the reverse complement.
TTCCATAATGTTATCGCACAAAAAGGTTATTGGCTCATCCATTTCTGTGTCGATCAATAAATATTCTATGTGTGCAAGCGCGTACGACCCGCATCCGGCATCAATTTAATTTTTAGGAAGGTCCATATTCTTGTTTTGACCTTTAAAATCTAATGTTTGCTTTCTCAACACTTCTACTAGAAAATCATCCATCAGTTTACTCTGCCTCAACAAGTTGGGGAACAAATCCAATAGTGGTTGCATGTGGGTAAAAAAATAGGCCTCGTCAAGGGAAGGTAAGTTGCAATCATAAACCTTGATCTTTCCCTCCTAGAGTAGTATATCAATAGCCAGATAATATAGGACGTCCATGTTTATGAATGTAAGAATTCTCTTTTCCTTGATCCAGCTCTTGTTGTGTGGATATTTTCTCTCCCAACTAACATATTTAATCATTTATTTATTCCATTAGAACCCAAAAATTAGCGAATCAAATCCTGGTCTATCAAGAGTTGACGCTAGCTTAGTGAGATGATTGTACCTATCCTTGAAATTCTTATAGAAGTTGAGGTCTATTATCTTATCGGCAGCATTATAAGCTTCCAAGTACATTAATTGCCTGTCCCTCGTGAGGTAGAGAATTTATTCAACATCCTATGATATAAGAAGTCAATTTTTAAATAGGTTAGTAATTATAAAGAAGGAAACATAGTAAAAGGTGCAATGGATGGTCCAGCAGAGCGTTCTCTGAATCTGTTCATAGATTATACATCTAACATAACTTATGCAATATATGGGAAATGTGTTGCAATAGAACCACTACCGGTTGCATCAAAAAACCCAGTTGTTGCAACATATGACACATAGGTTGCGTAGCTTCTTCTTTATGGAGTAAATTAGAAGGATAGGTTAGGTAAAGTAAACTTACCTTGTCCACATACTTCATATGCATATCTATTATACTCTTAAAGTCTTGGGTGGAAAAGGTATGCTTGGGGTAATCTTGTGGGCCTTTCTTGACATTCTTGGTCCATCGCAGATCCCTTTTTTCTTTGGCGCCAAGCTCTGAATTTCGTCCAACTTATTCAATGGACCCTAAACTTCAATAACTTTTGGAGAGCTAGGAGTTGTAATTTTTTTTATTTTCGATTGGAGAGTACTTGGCTAATTGCTCTTTTCTTCCTCCTAACCGCCTTTGTAGGAGTGTATAGCTCCCTCACCTTCTTAGATGGTATGAAGCCCCTCTTAGATTTTAATTCCTCAACAGCTTTAGCAATAGCCTCTACTTTTTCAAAGATTTTATCTTATCTGTCCTTGCACTCGTTCCATTTACAATATGAATATAAGGGTGAAGAGGGGTGAGAAGGACCACTATAAAGATGGAAGGGACCAATGTAAGGTTAATAGGGACCTATGTAAGGGTGAGAGAGACCTGTGAAAGGAGTGTTTTCAAATATATTTATTTTTCCTTGAGAATCAACATACTCATCATCATGACTGGAAGGAGTAGGTTGGTCATGAAGAGCCTCAACATTAGGCTGACCTTGCCTAACTGCTCTTCTTATGCCTATTTCTCCAGCCAATTCCTTATTTATTAACTCCACCATTGGGTCTGCTATTATATCAACAAAACCTAGAGTAATAAAAGAATTCATTCCCAATTCCTACTCAGTAGGCACAATCATAGATGCACAGCCTATAAAAAAGATATATACATTTAAATATATAATCATTTGTAATCAGTTGGGTTACATATTAATACATACAACTTATGCAGTAGATGATCTTTCTATCGCAACAGCTGATTTATCTGTCATAGCAAATTAACAATATGTTGCATCAGATACCAATCTATTGCACTTGTTCTATTAGATGGGTAATCTATTGCAATAGATGACCCTCCTATCACAACAGATGACACATCTATTTCAATATCTTTCTTTGAGTCAAATTATTTTACTTGAAAGAAAACATACTACATCAATATCTTTCTTTGAGTCAAATTATTTTACTTGAAAAAAAACATACATCCAGAAGGTTAAAGAGATCAGCCTCCTTAATTCTTGTGTTTCTCTTTGCAGCCAACCACCTAAGGATCCTTGGATGAGAAACCTCATCCGGGTAATCCTTGACCTGCTTTCGGGGGACAAGAATGACTTTAAATGCCCAAGTCTAAAAAATGTAAATGGGAAGCAAGCAAAAAAAAATTCATAATAATTATTCAATATAAATTAATGTATGAGTAAACAAAAATGATTGAATTTACCATGAAAGCCCAAGGAAACCCGTATAATGTGATCGTCTTTGGGGATAGATTTGTCGATAAATATTTGACAGTCAAGTCGTAGTTGTAATATTCCCAGGAATAATTTTTGAATTTCTCAAAATACTTAGAAAGCCTGAACAAATCATCTTCCATGACTTTGTTGATGTCTCTTTTCAATATAAGGGAAAGGCCAAACCAAACTAAGCACAATTGATCCTTGTACTTCTTTGATATTGTTTTATCCTTGAGATATTTTAACAAGTTAGCGGCTTTGTACCCATGTCCAGCAATGTCCAAAAATCCATCTATTTTTTACTTGCGTTTATTGGTTTTGGTGGGTAGTGTAACACCCCGCAAAATTCTAAGCTCATTTCATCCCTTTAAAGATTTTTAAGGGTCCCAGACTTAGAAAATTTTGGCTAAGTATCAAGACTTAGAATTATTTTAGCCTTTAAAAATTGGAGGATTTTATTTTCGACCTTAGAATATTGATTTCCAAATTGATTCATGATCAGGGCCACTTATAGGTCATCTCAGGAAAGTTTATGATTTTCTGGACTGGCGTAAGGGCGAGTTTGGATGCACAAAATAGTAAGGGGTTGCAACAACCTCGCGTCGTGAGGGCCATTCAACCTAGCTAAGGGTCCCACCATAATAGCTTCTTAACCTGAGTAGGGGTCGCATCACGCTGGATACTTGAACCAAGTAGGGGTCGCGATGCAAGGGAGGCCTAGTTCAACATTATTTTGATATGGGTTTTGGGGACAAATGGGTTATTTTCCCCACCCTTTTTCAGATCAAACCACAAAATTCAACCTCTATTCACCAAAAGTATACTCACTTTCTCTCAAGAATAAGCCTTAGGGTTTTCAATCCAAGATTCAAATCTCAAGAATTTTATCATCAATTTTCTCAAAATCAAGCATCAAGGTATGTAAAGTGTTCATCCAAGGGTCCCTTTCACCCTTGGAGTTCAAGAAACCCCTTTTAAAATCTTAAATCATGATTTCCATGTTGTGGGTTGTATTGTACTCATGTTGATGTTGTTGTATGATTTCCAAGTTGTGATGTTTAATGAATTTCATGAATTTATATTAGCATATGGTTTGAAGTCCTTAAAATCGAATTGATCTGATGTAGCCATGATGTATTGGTTTATTATTCATGCCCAAGCACAAGGTTATGCCTCTCATGTGTTTGTCAAAATACCTAAGTGAATAAATTGTGCCTTGGGATTCATAGGTGATCTTATGATAACTTCATGCTAGAACAACATGTTCAAAATGTCTCCCATGTTAAAACTATGCCTTGAGAGTGTTTGCTGGAATGTCTATGTGAACTGCTTAGTGTACTTATGACATGATAGTATGCATTCCTATACATGTACAAGTTCAATATTTTCAAGTGCTTGATGAAATGCCTCATTGATTGCATTGTGTACATTTGACTATTGTTATGTTTCCAAGAATTATCATGTCTTATTATTATTTATACAATCGAGTCCTGGGGGTATTTAATGCCCTACAATTTAGTTGTATACCAAGAGACAATGTCGGTTAAAGAATAGTCTCAATTACATCATGATCAGTAGTACTCTCAGTCAGTTACAGACTAAGGAAAAACTCAGTAAACTCAGTATCAGTCTAGTCCCATTCAGTATTCAGTTCAGTCCTCATAAACTCAGTCAGTTAGCAGAATTCAGTAGTAATCCGTCAGTCAATAGAAACTCAGTACAGTTCAGTTATATAGTACTATCAGTAACAGTTCAGTTAACCCTAGTATGATCTAGGAAATCAATTCAGTGTCTATTCAGTTGGGAGTAGGATTCAGCACCGAGTGAACCCAAGGATGGGGACTCACCTGCCAATAGAGGGTATGATTCTTAGAAATAATCCATGTATTCCAAAACTACGTAGCTAGCGTAGGTTGAGACATTAAACCTATCAATTGAGGTTGATGAGGTATTTTAACCTATCATTCGAGGGTTCCACTGCTCTCATTAGAGTACCTGCCAGATGAGGGTATCTCTTTAGTTGTCCTTACCTGTGGCATGGTACTAACACCCTTCCAACTAAGGTTACAGTCTTGGACCCCAACTCTATTAAGAAAAAAGAGTATGTAGGTTAGATGAATACTTCTTACAGTCTCAGTTTTAGTTTCAGTCTCAGTATGGAACTCATTTCAGTTCAACAAATTCAGGACTGTCAGACACAGTCACTCAGATCAGTATGAAACTTAGCATAGTTCTATTGATTTAGGACTGTCAAATACAGTCACTCGGTAATCAGTTGTACAGTAGCAGAAAACTCAGATGTCAACTAATCAGTATTCAAAACTCAGTACTCAGTGTTATCAGGATCTCAGTTATAGTTTATATATTCATGCATGTACTCTCATTCAGATATTCTCATATCATCTAGTCAGTATTGTTCATGCATACTAACCCATGCATTATAGCCTACCTCACTTAGCATACCAGTACATTCAAAGAACTGACGCATAATTTTTTCTTTCAGTCTATGATGTCTTATATCATAGGTTTAGATGCACGGGCTCCTGATCATACTTAGAAGCCCAATCTATCAGCACCTGACTTTATGGTGAGTCCTCATAGTTTGAGGACATAGTTAGAAGTTTAGTATTTCAGTTAATCAGTAGCTTAGTAGTCGGAGTTAGATGGGGGCTTGTCCTATCAACTCTATGTTTTCAGACAGTTTAGGGGCTTTTCAGACTAGAATATTTTTAGAAAGTTGTTTTTAGTATACTGTATTGATTTCAAATTTGAACCATATGGAATTTTTCCACATTTATCTCAGCTATATTGTTATTACAGTGTTACTATTATGCAGTGCTCACAACAGGTACTAGTAATGGGTTAGCTAGTGGTCCTTCGAGATTTCTAGCACCGTGTAGTGTTCGGGGTACAAAATCAGGGCATTACAAACTTAGTATCAAATCCTAAGGTTCAATAAAGTCTTAGGAAGTCTAAAATCCACATCTAGTAGAGTCTTATCCATGGGTATGTAGCGCACCACACTTATGGGCAGGAGGCTATGAGATGTTTTAGGAAAAGTTTCCCTTCTTTCAGTATTCATATCATGTGAGTGAGAATAAGCTAAATTTAAACTCTTATTCTAATTCATCTCTCCTTATTCTTGTAGAACATGCCTCCTAAAAATGCTAATGGAGGAAGGAACAAAAATCACCTAGCTCCTCTGCCCGTTCAGGCAGATCCTCTATGATGCTGAATTTAGAGTTACTTTCAATTCCTTAGCTTATTCAGTAATTGCTTAGAATAATTTATAGATTGTTGTACTATCTAGGCTTTTGACTTGCACTCAGTAGAGGGAGGGAGGGGAGCATAGAAAGAATAAGGGGGCTAGAACAAATAATTCTAGGCCTAGATTAGGGGGTAGTAACCGCTCCCACTTCCATCAGAGATTCTTAACCCCAGTTTTACTTTCAGTTAGGGTGCCAGTGCCTAATTCGAAGAATGACAGTCGTCATGGAGCACTAGTCTCTAAGCCACAGGGTTATGGGAAGAGGGTTCTTACTCATCCGCTTTGCGGGGATTATGGTAAGAAGCATAAGAGAGTATGCAGAACTGGCAGTGATGTATGTTTTGGATGTGGTAATATAGGCTATAGGATGAGGAAATTTAGAGTAATGGCTCGGAGGGGAAAGAATTTGCACCAACAGGGTCAGTCCAACCGTCCTCCAACTCAGTCTGGTTTCTCGAATCAGCAGGGTGCCACTTCCAATGCCACAGTGGGCAATATCCAAACAGATTCTATGCACTTCAGTCCTGACAGGACCAGGAAAGTTATCCTAATTTGGTCATTTGTATGTTACAATTTTATCATTTATGTGTTTATGCTTTGCTAGATCCAGGAGCTTATTTGTCCTTAGTTACTCCTTATATAGCAGTTGACTTCGAAGTCAATCCCAAAATTCTAGTAGAGCCTTTCCTAGTCTCTACCCAATAAGTAAATCTATCATAGCCCGATGGGTATACTGAAACTGTCCAGTTATGGTATCTCAAAAAGTCACTCCAGCAGACTTAGTCGAATTTGAGATGAACAGTTTGATCTCATCCTCGGCATGGATTGGCTTCATTCCTACTATGCCTTAGTCAACTACAAAAATAGAATTTTCCAATTTTAGTTTCAAAAAGAACCAATCATTGAATAAAAGGGTAGTACCTCAGGTTCAGTTGATTTAAATTTGAATCTCTAGATTGAACTAGTAGGAAAAGGAGTTTAGAATTTTAAGTTAGTCAGTGTTGAGGTTGATATATGATGCTTATTGGGGCAATAGAAGGTTAAGAAATTGTGCATCAAAAGGAAGTACTGACAGTGGACCTTCTATTATCAGGAGTATTCCTTCAGAATAAGGTTAGTGTTTGTGAGTATTGTTATATCTCAGACATGGAATAACGGCTTAAAGATAAGGGGGAGATGGTAGAACAAGTAACCCAATCAGGCTCTCAGATTCCAGTAGTAGGGCCAGAATGTGTAGAAAAGCAGTAAGAGAGGATGATTCCTAACCTATTCTTATCTCAGTGTAAATTTTTTCAGTCATCATGATATATACTCATGCCTAACATGTTAGCTCCCCCATTACGGCTCATATTCATGCATTTTATAGAAAAACCATGTACGCTTTCAGCTTCTTTTTTTTAGGAGTGCTAGTTTACTCAGCATTATGCTTGATGTTCCCTAAAATCATAAACTCCAAAAACTCAGGTCATGAAGCTCATGATTCATGTGCCCATGTCTTACAGCATGTCCAGTTCTAGGTGCTGACACTACACCTCTAATGATCAGCGAAATTCAATTTATGCCATGTGCATACTTAGTGTAGATCTTTTAGTAAATCCATGATGTTGATATTCTATCCCTTAAGCCTCGGTTAAGTGCTGAGTCTGGTATAGTATTCATTTATGCTTCGTGCCCTTATGTTTTAACCCATCAGTGAACACTCCCACAGTTATAGTTTCAGTATTCAATACTCAGTAATCAGTATTCAGTCCCAGAATTTAGTAAGGAACTCAGATAGTTCTACAGAACTATGAATATCAATTATCAGTGACTTAGCCATCAGAATTTAGTACTTCAGTATCAATCTAAATCATAGCTATCAGTTACTCAATTATAAGAACTCAGTATTTAGTTCCAGTACAGTCTCAGTTATAGTCTTAATCACCATCCTAGTTACAGTTTCAGTCACAGTCTCAGTCCAGTCATTAGATTAGTAACTCAGTTCAGTTTTAGGTTTACTTGACCATAGCATACAGTTATCAACTATTCAATTATCAGTATTTCAGCACCTTAGTTTACAGACTATTTAAGAATCATGTATATGCTTGGTCTTATATTTTCAAATAATATAGTATTTCACAAATTAATGATCAGTTATCTCATGTTACTCAGTAAATACTTACTTCATATGCATAATACTCTATAGTTTTAGTCCAGTTATTCAGACTAAGTACAGTTTTGTCTTACATACCAAATATTCAGGTATCAACCATTCAGTTAATCAGGTAAATTAGTATGTTTATGCGTTCATGCTTAATGCCTATGTGAATATTTCCAGTAGTCTCAAGTGAAGTAGTGTACTAAGGTGGAAAGTATAGTTGAGAGAGTATCCAAGGGATGTGTCTAAGCTTAAATATTATAGCTAAGTGTATAAGGCCTAGTCACCCTATCTTAGATGATGATTCGTAAGCCTTGCCTCATATCACAAAATTTTAGCCAGGATATGATTTCTTATTCAGATATTTGATTCAACCCATGCCAAGATTCCTAGCTCCCTAAAGTCACTAGGAACTTTATAGAAAGAGTGTCAAGGAAATGTTTCAGTTAAGTATAAAATTTTCAGACAAGTTGGTCTGTAAAGCCACTAATTCAGTTTAGCAGTCAGGAGGACAAACTCGTATAATTTGGTTTCCCATCTTTTCCTCTAGTTTCACTATTCAAAGTCTCATAGATGTAACTATTCCAAGATGGGGCAACCAGGTAGTTACGTGTTCAACTCAGTTCATGTCTCATGTCTCAGTTTCAGATCCTAGATACTTAGTCAGGACTCCGTTCGTAAGTTCCCTGTGCATCATCCCAGCTTTTCCTCAGTATCTCAACCAAGTTAGTATTCTTTAAGGGACATAATATCCCAAGGGGGAGATGCACTATAACCTCCAAGCTTTCATGTACCAAACCTCTCAACTTCTCTTGACGTAATGAATCTATCTTGGAATAGTAGGTACTCATAAGTTGACCCACAAATTCCAATCTTAGTTGTAAGCCATGTACTCAGGGGCTTAGTTCAGCCTATGATATTCAGTCCATGTATCACGTTTCAGGCTCAATTATGTTCTCATATCTCGAGTTAGAGATTGATGATTTTGTATTCTTGAAAAATATTTCCCATGAAGAGAGTGAAGACGTTCGATAAGAAAGGAAAGCTCAGTCCCCGATATGTCGGTCCTAATAGAATTCTCAACTATTTTGAAAAGGTAGCTTATGAGCTTGAGTTACCTTCAGACTAAGATTCAGTGCATCCAGTACTCCACATCTACTTGCTTAAGAAATGCATAGGTGACCCAGCAGCCGTAGTCCCTAGAGGGCATAGATATTCAGAACAACCTCTCTTTTGAAGAGATCCTAGTCAAAATCCTTGATTATTAGACTCAGAGACTGAGGAATAAAGAAGTCCCTCTAGTCAAAGTTCTTTGGCATAATCAGTCTGTTGAGGGAGCTACTTGGGAAGCAGAAGCAGATATACAAATCAAGTATCTTCACCTTTTCTCTACAAACTCAGACTCTGCTTAAGGTAACAGTTTTTCCTTAAACATATTTAGTTTCATTCTCAGATTTTCTTTACAAACTTGATATCAGTTACCATTACATATTCGGTCATGCATTCATGAGTTATTTTAGTTATGTATTCATGCATCTGGTATGCATGTTCAGTATGAGAACCTCAGCTTAACAGTAGTCCCAGTCATGCATTAATGAATCATGTTCATCCTTATACTCATGCATCAGATATGCATGTCCAGTAAGAAACCTCAGTATATCAGTAGTTTAACTCATGTAATCATGCTTCAGTTCGGCATGTTCAGTACACGAACTTTGTTAATCACTAATCTCAGCTTAGTCAGTCTGATTCGTGGATGAATATTTCCAAGGGGGAGATATTGTAAGACCCCATAAAATCCTAAGCTTAATACAGCGCTTTAAATCTTGTTAAGGGTTTCAGACATAGAAAATTTCAGCTAAGCATCAAGACTTAGAATCATTTTAGCCTTCAAAATTGGGGGATTTTATTTCCAATCTTCTCGACCTTGGAATGTCAATTTTCAAATTGATTCAATCAGGGTTACTTATAGGTCATCTCAGGAGAGTTGTATTTTTTGAACTAGTGTAAGGGCAAGTTTGGATGCCCAAAATAGTGAGGGGTCACGATAGCCCCGCGTCGCGAGGGCCAGTCAACCCAGCTAAGGGTCGCGCTATAATGGCTACTTAACCCAAGAAGGGGTTGTGTTGCGCTGGATACTTTACCAAAGTAGGGGTTGTGATGTGACTACAGCCCAGTTCAACATTATTTTGATATGGGTTATGGGGGCAAATGGGTCATTTTCCCCACCCTTATTCAACCAAAAACACGAAATTCAGCCTCTATTCACCAAAAATATACTCACTTTTTCTCAAATTCTCTCTGGAACAAGCCTTAGAGTTTTCAATCCAAGATACAAATCTCAAGAATTTTACTATAAATCTTCTCAAAATCAAGTAGCAGGGTATGTGAAGTGTTCATTCAAGGGGCTCTTTCACCCTTGAAGTTCAAGAAACCCCTTTTAAAATCTTGAATCATGATTTCCATGTCGTGGGTTGTATTGTACTCACGTTGATCTTGTTGTATGATTTCCAAGTTGTGATGTTTAATTTATTTCATGAATTTATATTAGTATGTGGGCTGAATTCCTTGAAATTGGATTGATTTGATGTAGCCATGATATATTGGTTTATTATTCATGCCCAAGCATAAGGTTATGCCTCTCATGTGTTTTTCAAAATGCCTAAGTCAATAAATTGTGGCTTGTGATTCATAAGTGATCTTATGATGACTTCATGCTAGAACTATATGTTCAAAATGACTCCCATGCTAAAGCTATGCCTTTAGATTGTTGGTTGGAATGCCTATGTGAATTGTTTAGTGTACTTATGACATGATAGTATGGATTCCTATACATGTACAAGTTCAAGAATTTCAAGTGCTTTATGAAATGCCTCATTGATTGCATTGTGTACATTTGACTATTGTTATGTTTCCAAGAATTATCATGTTTTATTATTATTCATGCAATCGAGTCCTGGGGGTGTTTAATGCCTGACAATTTAGTTGTATACCTAGAGCCAGTGTCAGTTACAAAATAGTCTCGATTATATCACGATCAGTAGTACTCTTAGTCAGTTACAAGACTCAGGAAAAATTTAGTAAACTCAGTATCAGTCCAGTCCCATTTTGTATTTAGTTCAGTCCTCAGTAAACTTAGTCAGCTAGAAGAATTCAATAGTAATTCATCATTCAACAAAAACTCAATGAACTCATTCTAATTTAGTTAAATAGTACGATCAGTAGCAGTTCAGTCAAGCTTAGTATTAGCTAGGAAATCAGTTCAATGTCTGTTAAGTTGGGAGTAGGATTCAGCACTGAGTGAACCCAAGTATAGGGACTCACCTTCCAGTAGAGGGTGTGATTCTTAGAAGAAATCCTTGAATTCTAGAACTACATAGCTAGCATAGGTTGAGACATTAAACCTATAAGTTGAGGGTTGATGAGGTGTTTTAACCTGTCAATTGAGGGTTCCACCGCTCTCGTTAGAGTAGCTGCCAGATGAGGGTATCTCTTCAGTTGTCTTTACCCGTGGCATGGTACTGACACCCTTCCATCTGGGGTTACAGGCTTGGACCCCAACTCAATTTAAAAAAAGGTGTATGTCGGTTAGATGACTACCTTCCACAGTCTCTGTTTTAGATTCAGTCTCAGTATAGAACTCAGTTCAGTTTTACAGATTTAGGACTTTCAGAAATAGTCACTCAGCTCAGTATAGAACTCAGTATAGTTCCATAGAATTAGGTTTATCAGATACAGTCTTTCAGTTATCAGTAGTATAGTATCAATAAACTCAGATCTCAGCTAATCAGTATTTAGAACTCAGTACTCAGTGCTATCAGGATCTTAGTTACAGTTTATGTATACATGGATATACTCTCATTCAGATATTCTCTTATCATCTAGTCAGTATTGTTCATGCATACGAACCCATTCATTGCAGCCTACCTTATTTAGCATACCAATAAATTCAAAGTACTAACACATAATTTTTTCTTTCGTGCTATGATGTCTTATATTATAGGTTCAGATGCATGGGCTCCTGATTGCACTTAGAATACTAATCTATTAGCAGCAAACTTTGTGGTGAGCCCTCATAGTCAAAGAACATAGTTAACAGTGTAGTATTTTAGTTTATTAGTAGCTTAGTAGTCGGAGTAAGTTGGGGGCTTCTTCCATCTACTCCATGTTTTCATACAGTTTAGAGGCTTTTCAGACTAGAGTATTTTCAGACAGTTATTTTCAGTATTCTAATTCCAGTATATAGTATTGATTTTAGATTTGAACCTTATGGCATTTTTCTGAATTTATCTCAGTTATATTGTTATTACAGTATTACTATTATTCATTGCTCACAGTAGGTGCCAGTCATAGGTTAGCTAGTGGTCCTTAGGGATTGCTAGCACTATGTAGCATTCGGGGTACAGACTCGGGGCGTTACAGGTGGTCGTTGAGATAATGCTTTCCCTCTATTTGATGGTGGTTGTTTGGCTACTCTATTTTCCTTGAACCTTTTGTGGGATGTTTCCTTGACCAGAGGTTTTTCTGGACATCGCATCTCAAGCCTGTCACTATGGAAAACTTTTTCAAGCCAAAATAAATCGGCACGCCACAGTAGTTGATTCATATTTCATCCATCCTTTCTCCCCCTCTTTAAAATCTTTATCATCTCCCACGTACTTGATCTTGCTCTTAAGGAGACGATAAACCATACTCCTTTGGAAATGGCAGTCTGGTCTTCAGGCAGCGTAAGAAAGTGTCCATAGAAGCTATGTTTAAAAAGTTCGTCTAAGTGTTCATTCTTCATAATTTTCATAAAGTCATCAAAAGGTTTCCCTAACTGACATTTAAGTACAAAATCACCAGTTAGTTCTGCAGGGTCATCTATCGGCATCGCAACTTGAAACCTGTTGATACTAATAGTTTGGACAACCTCATGCTAGGATTTTGATATTAATTCAAGCCCCATTGATGATGCATTATCAGCATATTGATCATTATCCTCTTTCTCACTTTCTTCTTCCTTCTCTTCTTGCTTATCTTCTTATTCTTCCTCCTTACTTTCATTTTCCTCATCACTATCTATAAACCGTTCTCCACCTCTTTCAATGTCATTTTCATATCTTTTCTCCGCTTCACTTTTCATTGACTGAGATTGTTTAGGAAGCTTCTCCGAATCCATCTGTACTCTAGACTTTTTTGTTAGGTGGTCAGAAGTTGATGTACTTTCACTTTCACTTTCTTTTCTTTTGGGAGATATGTTTTACCTGCAAATAACAGAAAAACAAAAAATACATTACAATTGATATATGCATAAATTTTAAAAAAAATCATTACAAACACCACCAATACCAACACCACCAATAGACACCATAAACATTACCACACCACCACCAACCACTACAAACACCACCAGTGCTACCACGATGACCACCAATAACCACCACCACCACCACCAATGCCACCAGCCACCACAACACCATAAACACCACAAACACCATCTAATAATACCACGACAATCAACATAATACTGTGATAAAAACTAGGGTTTTCTCGAGTTCTACCTACGATTTTTGCATCAAAACTCAAAATTGTTAACCCATTCTTGAAAGTAATACAACTAAAAGTTTTATTTTTCCTCATTAACTACAAATACCTAATTTTTAGAAAAAATAATAAATATAGAACTCTTCTTGAACTCTGTTACCTAAGAAGACAGAGAAATCGATGGATACAAGCAAGAATAAAGTCCAAAATAACAACTATATAGTCAAAAATGGGAAGAAAATTAATCTGTTGTTAATAGTTGAGCAATATATTGAGTAGTTGTTGTCTATATTATTGAGAGAGGGAGAAAAGAAAGAACATGATATTTGAAATAATGAAATATTTTCCATACAAATGGATGATTCGTATTTTTGAAAAGACTGACAAGTTTTGAAAATGTTAATTTGGTCCGAATAATTTTATCATCTATAGTTGTAGCTAAATCAATTGAAGTATTTCAAATAGTAAGTTAATATGAATTATTTCAACTCAGATTGGTCGATTGACGAGTCGGGTTAGGAGGAGCGGAATACCAACATCATGCAATATAGTTGACCCTGTGAACTCATCCCTAGTTATAGCTAAATCAAATTAGGCATCTCAAATAATAAGCTAATATGAATCGTTTCAACTTAGATTGATCGATTGATGAGTCGGGTAAGGAAGAGCACAATACCAACAACACACAATATATTTACCCTATAAACTCATCCCTAGCTATATCTAAACCAATTGAGGTATTTCAAATAATAAGATAATATGAATCATTTCAAATCAAATTGGTCAATTGATGAGTCTGGTCAGGAGGAGCGCAATACCAACATCGCGCAATTGAAGTTGTAGTTGAACATATGAACTCAATTGAAATTGTATAAAAATAAATGTTCAACCTGTTGCAATAGATGACTTATCTAGTGGAATTTATCAAACAAATAATTGAATCAGCTGTAATAGAAAACTTATTCGTTGTAAATTATCAAATGACATTGGCATCTGTTGTGATAGATGACTAGGCCGTTGGAAATTTTCAAACAAAAATTGTCATCTGTTGTAAGAGATGACTTATATGTTATAAGATTTTTTATTATTTTAAAGCAATTTCCTGTTTGAGATAAAAAAGGATAAAATATTAAGGCAGTAAAAATATTATTTGGACAAGTCAAAAATCTCCTCCTTGAGTAGTCTTATCTTGTCTTTTCAATGCCACGGTCACCTCGTTCCCCTCAAAGTTATTAATGAATATTTAAAACTCATCTCTAAAATTCTATTTCTTTAATTCTCTGTCTCTCCTCTTTAGGGTAATCACAACCGTCTCCTTTTTCCTCTCTTTTCTCTCCTTTTTTGCATGAGGATCCTTTTGGATCTCAATTGATCAATATCTTTTATCGACTGAAATGGTTGTTCTAACCCCTTTTGTTTTTTTACATTGCAGGTATTTTATACTATTGCTCTTTCCTTCTCATCTTCTTCTTTGTATGTTATTTACAATAAAAATAACAACAAACCTAGTGTATTCTCATAAAGTGAGGTTTGGGGAGGGTAAAATATACGCAGTCGATACCGCTATTATGATAGACCCCATCTCAGCATAGACTTCTTTGTATGTTATTTAAATTAGATATTTACATCTGTTGTTTCTGTTGATTTATCCCTTATTAGTATCCTATTATTGAGAAAATTAAAGGAAAGGTGCCTTTTAAGTCTTGAATGAACGAACCATTATTTTTATTAAAATTTATGAAAAAAATTCATATGTTGGGAGAACTTTAAAAGCCTTGTTGTCAGTATCATTTTTTTATGTCTTTTCTTTGTTAATTTTTTAGTGGTGTTGTTGTTAGGGGTGTTGGAGTTGTTGAAATATGTGGTGTTTGTGTTGTTCATGGTATTTGAACATAGGTATTTTTTCTTTGTTATTGATGCTATTGTTGATGTTGGTGATGGTGTTGCAACAGTTTTCTCAATGATTGCAATTGATGAATCAGCTGTTGGAATAGATAGAGCAACTGTTAGAAGAAATCAAACTAGTAGCAAGGCTGGCTTGATTTATTCCAATAGATGACCCATCTATTATAACATTTTGGCCATTTATTTCCATAGATCCGTCGCCTATTGCAATAGATGACTTATCTATTAAACAGATAGGGAATCTTTTGTACCAAATGGATCATCAATTGCGACGCTTGCTGTAATGTGTTGTATTCATTCAATTTTGTGTTACCTTTTTATAATGTTTATTTTTGTTCTTCTCTTGTTTGACATCAAATGTTTTCTCTTTTTTGTAGATAAAAGAAGTGAAAGTGGATCAAATTTTACCCGAGCAGTATTAAAGACTAGAGTAAAGATAGGTTCAATGGAATAAGCTGCTTGCAGATGGAACCACTTCATATGTGGGAGGTATGTATTACTGATCAACCTATCATGAAAACACACATCCAGTACATTGATTTTATGAATATTATTTCCTTACCTATTAGGTGTTAATCATTCAAACAAGATATGTCATTTTACAGTTAAGGTTGTTATGTTTGAACTGGTAAGGCTGAGGGACAAAGTCAGTGGTCTCGATACCTTATTACGGTTTAACAAAGATTTTGCTCATGTCTATGCATTAAGTTTGGATAAGGATTTAAGTTTTTGGTGGTAGTGTAGACATTTAAATAGTGATTGGACTAATTTTAAGGGTTCAATGGACTTTTGAAAGGCCTCTAAAGCCTCGCACTACTGCAAACAAGAATGAAAAACCAATTGTTATTACCCTTGGTCCAAATTTATATGGATGGGTTACTCAAGGAGACTATTATATAGTAGAAGGTGCTTGGGATAATACCTGTGTGGGAAAGGGAGGTACAGAAGACCATATATTAACTCAGAACCACAAAAGAAGGCATCGGACGCAAGTTAAACTTTAAAAATTGACACCTTGGATGTTTTTATTTTTACTTCTGGAGTTGTTGGTTTAGGTTTCTTTCTTGAATGAATATCTTACCAATCTGTTGTGCTCGCCAAGATGCTTCCTTAGAGTTCTAATCCTACTCTTTGTGAGTCTTCATTGAGACCATACTCGCTAGTCGCAGTCCCTAGCAAAGTGTCCAACTCCAGTCTTCTTCAACATTTTTCTTTTTCAAGAACGACTGATAGATTTTAATATTTGGATACACTTTCATATTTGCAGCTCATTCATTTTTTTCATCTTTCAAGTCAATTTCATTAACCAGATTAGCTAGAAGTTTCTTACTTGCTTCCTTGTGTTTTCTCTTAAACAAGGTCTGAGATTATATATGATCTTCTCCACCTCCCCTTTCCTACATAGTTATTCTCGCAAGCACCTTTTGCTGTATAATAGTCTCCTCGAGTAACCTATTCATATAAATTTGGACCAGGGCAATAACTATTGATTTTCCATTCTTATTTGTAGTAGTGCGAGGCTTTGGAGGCCTTTCAAAATTCCATTGAACCTTTAAAATTAGTTCAATCATTATTTGAATGTCAACACTGCCACTAAAAACTTGAAATCTTTTCCAAAATTGATGCATAAAAATGAGCGAAACCGTCATTAAATTGTAACAGGGTATTTAAATCTTTTTTTATTTTATATAATAAAACGGTCACCAATTTAGATTAATTAAGGTATGTGATGACTATTAAAAAAGAAGTAAACAGTCGTTATTTATTGTATAACACATTCGAAACAACTAATGAATCAAATTCTCCATCAATTGCAACTGATGAATCAGCTGTTAGAAGAAATCAAAACATCTCCTCCAATAGATGGTCCATCTATCGCAATAGATAACCCATATGTTGTAACAGATGTCTCATCTATTTCATATACATACCATCTGTTGAAAAAGATGGAAAATTTATTACGATGGTGGGTTATCTGGTGCGATAAATGGATGATCTATTGTGACAAGTCAATAATAATGGTTGTTATTAACTATTTTGAAAGGGTGAGAATTTTGAATGTAAAAGAAAACATCATTAATTTTCATATAAAATAAAAATTCAGTAATTTGAAATGTCGTGCCTCTTTGCCTAGCACATTTAGATTCAATCCTCTATAAATAGGTCCCTCCTTAATCTTCATTCTACTCCATTTTATTTATTTCTTACATTTTATCATTTTGTGTTATATCTTGAACTACTTCTCTTCATAGAGCATATTCCTTTCTCGTTGAGGTAAGTTTTTTTGTGTGTAAATCTACCAGTTGGCAGTATACATTGTATTACATTCAGACTCTTTTCTTTACTTTTGTATTTACGTTTTTTGTCAATTCATGTATGTTATAGATATGGTTGATCTTGTTTGGGACATTGCTATTCTGCGCGACATCGTTTGAGAATTTTAGGGGAACGTTAATGACCTGCAAAGGGAGTTGGTCGCTGTGAGAGCAAGGATGTTCAGAGAGATGCAGAGGATGATGAGGACCCTGCTACCAGTTGACAATTGGCCGGCTGGCAATAATGATGATGATGATAATAATAATAATTAAAATGTGTTTTTTATTTTAACAATGTATTTTAATTTTTCTATATTGGATCTATACCTAATGTATTTTGTTTTGCATTTAATGAAAAATATATTTTTGGACGACTTTGGATTTTTAATTTTCATTCTTTCCATTGATTCTTCTTAACAAACATGTTGATGGTTGGAGGTAAGGAGCAATTTTAAATCTATCAATAGCAAGTGTTTTGAGTTCTTTCAATAGATGGACCATCTGTTAAAATAAATTAGTCATCGGTTGGGTTTCTGTCAACAAATTATCCATTTGTTGCAACAAATTTGTCATCTGTTGGAGGAAAACATTCTAATTTGATGAACTGTATTGTATTCTTCCAACTAATATCCATTTGTAACAACAAATGGGTTATCTGTTGAAAATAATTTTGTGGTCTGTTGTATTTAGTTCCAGTTTTGTGTCTTTTTATTGATGCACAAGTTATTAAAAAAATATTTTATAATAGTAAATGATAACACTTACATTCAAAATAATGAGTTAAATATATAAAAGTTCATAAAAAACAACAACACAATTTTTTTCTACTACAACGATCATGGTGGATTATGATCTGGGCATGTAGTTCATTTGTGGCCAGCGTTCTTACATACGGAGCTCTTGTTTCTTCTTGATGAAAATGATTCTCAGATTTTATGCCTCCTCTTATATGGCCTTCTTCCTGATTTGATAGTTCTTGGGTCAATATATGCAGAAGATATTAATCTCTTCAAAAGCTCTGCAGGAACAACCCAAGATTCTTCAGGAGGCACCAGAGTAATATGTCCACTATATGCCATTGTATATTTTTCTATCAAATAATATGGAGAGGAGTACTCATAAATTTTAGTTCCATATTTTGCACCGTATTAAGGTCGAAGAGCTGTCATAGCACACTACAAGAAAAATAGCCTATAGAGAAGGGAAATCTGGTCCCAAAAAGTCCAAATCTCATCCCAATTGGGTTTTTAGGATGGGAAAAAACCAGTCATGTCCTGTCCTAATAGGCTCTGCCATAAAAGCCCAATAGGAACGACACAAAAAAGCCGGTCCTAAAAAACTTTTTTGAGACGGCAAAAAATCTGGTCTTAATTATCCTTTTGCAATGATATATCTCATCCCAAATAGACTAACTACCTTGTCCTAACTATTCTTTTACAACGATATATCTTGTCCCAAATAAACTAACTACCTAGTCCTAATTATCTTTTAGCGATAGTATATCTCATCCCAAATAGACTAACTACCTGGTCATAATTATCTTTTAGCAACGGTATATCTCATCCCAAATAGACTAACTACTTGATCATAATTATCTTTTAATGAAGATATATCTCATCTCAAATAGACTAACTACCTGGTCCTAAATTATCTTTAAGAGATGAGAAATACTTGGTCCTAAGTTATCTTTTAGCAATGAGAAAAATTCTGTTCGTAAAACAACTTTTAAAGATGAGAAATATTCTAGTCCTAGATCAATCTTTAAAGACGAGCAATATTTCTAGTCTCTAATTGACCACAAATGAGGATAATATATATCACCAAATAATAAATTTCATCAATTTATATCAAATTGCTATCGAGATTCTCGATACAAAAAATATGATATAATTAGAGACTAGAAAACTAAGTTAACAACCCATGATATTAGTTTCAATATTTGTTTTACAAAAAACATAGTCACCATCTAGATCGAGCTAAGTATGATATCAATTTTTCCATAAGATTTGAATACATAGCAAAAAAAAATTAAGTAACTCTTGTTTCTACTATTTAAGTCCTCGACTTTCAGTTCAAATCGTCAATTTCCATCATATGTAAAAAAAATAATAAGGTCCTCCACTTTTAGGTCCTACCTCTTCACCTAAATCAAGAAACTCCTACAGCAGTAAAGAAGAAAATTAGTACATCACTTTAATTAGGAGAAAAATAATCTATGAAATCGGTTCAAGTTTTCATAAATCACATGTAAAAATATTTAGTATTTCAACGTTAAGGAGTTCATTGAAATATTTAGTACTTCACATTTATATCTCTGTCGAGCACAATTAGACATTCAACTTTAGAACTAGAATTAGTAGCAAACAATGTCTTTTGTATCATTTATGTGCATGGCTTTGCCAAAGTACACTATTTTTCTAGAATCTCAGAAGCAAAATCACATGCAACCAAGTAAACAACCTATGGAGGGAGTAACTACATAATGTGATTTTAACTGGATCAATGTGATTGTCCCTTACTGTGCTAAAATCATGAAGGTGATAGAGAATACACAACTGTTTAGTCTCATCTAGAGATATATTTTCATCCAGAGTGATGAAACACTCAAATATGGAGGATGATTGGAGTCCTATCTAACATGCTAATTCTATTTTGTTGTTCACTATTTTTTTATTGATTAGATGGAACACAAGATTGAGTAGTCATTTATCACATCATAACTTCACTGTTTTGTGCTTTTTGCTTTAAAAAGACTTAACATTAGTGTAGAAAAACTCATGTAAATGCTATTTTTCTGGAATTTTACCTTTGTTCCTTTATGTTAAGGAGGTATCCACTAGTGTGGTAAGATAATATGAAAAAAATTATGTAAATATGAAGTATTACATTAGTAAGTTCTAAATGTTGTTTTATATCTTATGCTTTTAACCTCCTTCCTTATTTTACTAACAAAGTTATCTCTAACAAGTTTTGTTGTTTACTACTATGCAAGCACTTCTAAAAGGGTATACCCAGAATAGAGCCCTGTTGTAATCCTATCAGCCATGATAACCACAACAGATGCATTGGACAACACGCAAGGGACCATCTGTGACATTGGTAACAACAATAATGCTACTAATCCCCTAGCCATGGGAGCTGGCCATATCAATCCAAAAAAATGCACGGGACCCTTGGCTTATCTATGACGTTACACCAGAAGACTGCTATATAAATCTCCTCTGTGCTTTAGATTTCACATCCAAACTGATCAAAGCCATCACAAGGTTCTCCTCATATTCCTGTACTAACTCTTTATTGGACATAAACTATCCATCTTTCATTGGCTATTTCAATTACAACAGTAGCAAGTCAGATCCTAAATGAATACAAGAATTTCGTAAGGATGAACTTTGAATTCTGAGGATGAATAATATATTTCCTTTCACAAGATACAAATAATTCATGAAAGTTTCCAAGTTAAAAAAAATATACAAATAACCTCATTCATCCACCAACCAAAATAGAACCTTATTTAGCAAAATAGAACCTTGAAAAGGATTAACAAAAATTATATGCTACATACACCAACCATTTGCTAAAGCTTATGCATTTCAAATTTCTCAAATCAATATAATAAATATACAGAGAGGAGTGAGATGGTATATGATTACTAACTTGGAGAGCATAAGGTAGTGGTCATTCATTTAAAATTGGTGATGTTGTAGCCCTGACTTGTTGTTGTTGAGCAGCAAAGAATTCTTTCATTTTCCTTATCTCTTTCATCTCATCTTCTAAGGTAGACAAAGGATCATTCAAGGACTAGTTTTCCTCATTCAAGTATTTTTTTCTTCATAAGTAGAACGTAGCGTGGAAATAATTCAGCCTTGTAGAAAGTTCCACCTTTTAATTCTTTCGCCTTTACTCCACCCCAAAGGAAACTACATGGCTATGATTTCGAGGTCCAAAAAACTTTTCAATAATCTCTATGCTAGATAAAGATGGCTCTACATTTACTATTTCTTCTATTTGAGCCTTCAAAATATAGAAAGAAATATTTTCTAGCATTTTTTCATATAATTTCAAGTAACTAATATACATATTAAATTTACCAAACGCACATTTTTTTTGAATTTCTTCAGGTTCAACGAGCTTATTATTTTTCTTTCGATGCTCATAGAAAATAGTCCCCAAATCTGGTGGATTGCCATCTCCCCCCCCCCCCTTTTCCCACAAATACAAACATGTCAAATAACACCTCATAAATTTTTATAGGAAAATAACTTTATGATAATACCTTTTCAAAAATAATATCTCGATAGGCTTGCTACCCATGCGATGAAGCATCGTCAACTTAGCTCGATTTGTTGCATTCCTTTTGCTTTTCTTCTATATTTGTAAAACAATAAGCCAACTTTAAATAATTCAAATAAAAATTATAAAACAAAAGGGAGTAGCATAAATCCCCACAAGAAAATCCATCTCGAAACCAGGGAGTTGCCTAAATTTCCTTCTTGTCTTGCTAGATTTCACATAAGAAAGTATTTGCATACCTGAAAAGCTTTAGAAAAAAAATATTCTTAAACCAACCACTCTTATTCTTTCTTGTCTATTCCATCTGGCTTATTCTTCAGAGCTTGTTGAAGTGACTTATTCTTCACATATGTTCCATATAAGCATCCTGTCCATTTGTCCCATAACTCATTCATCCATCTTAAAATATGTTCACAATGATCACTCAATTCAACACCCTCAAATTTATCCTACAATAATCAAAATATGGGATAAGTTAATGCATTACAAATACTATCAAAAATTTTTACCAAGACAGGACCAGAATGAACAATATGATGCATTGCAAATACTGTCGATGATCCGACTATTGTCTCCATTATGCAATTGTGTGATCTATGAATAATATTACACTGAATAATTTAGAATTAGTAATATAACATTAAACTATAAAATTTGATGGTTATATATTACTTACCCTTTCTTTTAACCATTTAATAAATTATCGGTTCCATTCTGCATCAGACAAGTGTCGAATAGTATCTTTATGAGTTTGTGCAAATTCTCTTCAAAATTAAAGTGAATCATAAATCTCATATTGAAAGGAAATTACCATGAAGGAAATAATAAAAATGAGACTACATGATTTCATCCCAAACTTGAGATACTGTAAGACTTCATCACAATTCTTCAATATGTAAATATGTGCTTGTTCCAATTCAAACCTCAATCTCACATGGATCTTTAGCTGCCAAAGTTTTTCCAGGTTAGTAAAATATAGATAAACCTCCATCAGATTCTTGTAAACCCCTATCATAATTTATTTCAGGCCGATTGAATTTTATGTCAATTCTATGCAAGTACCTTGAACACAAGGTCATACACTCATTTATAATGTAGCCCTCTACAATAGAACCTTCAGGGTATGCCCTATTACCAATGAGAGATTTCAAAAAATACCACCATCGTTCCATAGGATACATCCACCTATAATGAATAGGCCCGGCAATCTTAGCTTCAGTAGCTAAATGAATAGGCAAGTGAACCATGACATCAAAAAAATAAAGGAGAAAAGACCGTTTCTAACTTGCAAAGTGTTATGGGAATTTGCACTTCAACATGTTCCAAATCATCAGTTCTCAACTCCTTGGATCCAAGCACACTAAAAAAATAAGATAAATCAATAAGTGGTTCACACACTTCTTGGACAACATACCACAAAGTGCAAGAAGGAGTAGATGTTGTAGAAGAACATGACGATCACGACTTTTCAACCCAGATATCTTGTGATCTTTTAATTTAACACATTGAGAAATATTAGATGAAAAACCATTAGACACTTTTAGATAATCTAAGAAAATACAAAATCTGTGCTTATCTTTAGGAGAAAATGTGTAGCATGCAGTTGGAACTTCAACTTTCTCCCCCTTTTGGATGAGGTACAATTCTGGCCTAATGTTCATCTCTTGCAAGTCGAGTGTTAATTGTATCCTTGGTCGTTCCTTTGACATTTATAAATATCCCCATAAAAGACTCACATATATTTTTTCAATATGCATAACATCCAAATTATGTTACAATAAGAGATACTCCCAATATGGAAGTTTAAAAAAGATACTTTTCTTATTCCAGTTATTCTTTATAACTTTATGTGATATATTCTTCCTTTTCTTCAGATCTATTGATAATTTTGGCCCTTCAAGATATTGTACTTGATTAAGTATCTCTGTACCAGAATAATTTTTTAATGCTGGCCTTTTCTCTTCTGTAGCATCAAAAGACTGCTTTTCATATCTCTATTTATGACTAAGAGGAAGGTAATGCTGATGACCTATAAAACACTGCTTCATACTATTAGCAAATCAAATTGAGGAAGTGTCTTTGTTGCAACACGGACATGCCAATTTTCCTTTGGTACTCCATATAGATAAATTTCCATATGCTGGAAAGTCATTGATGATCCATAACAAAGATGTATGCAACATAAAATTTTATTTAGTTGATGCGTCATAGGTCTCAAAACCTATTCCCCATAACTTATTCAATTCCTCTATCAAAGGATGAAGATATATATCAATTACATCTCCTGAAATATTTGGACCAGGAATAAGCATTGCCAAAATAAAGTTTTCTTGTTTCATACACAACCAAGGTGGTAAATTATTAGGAATAAGAACCACAAGTCAAATGCTATGTGAGGTTTTTGAATTTTGAAATGGATGAAATCCATCACTAGCAAGTCCAAGTCTAACATTATAGGGCTCGACAGCAAATGAATGATAACATTCATCAAGTAGCTTTTATGCCATTGAATCAGCTGGGTGCCTTACTATCCCATCATCAACTCTTTTATCCTTACGCCATGTCATTAGAGTAGATGTATTTGAAGACATAAACAACCTTTGAAGTCTAGGCAGGTGGTTTCAAATTCTTTGGGACGAAGCAACGTCACCACTTTAGCAAGCATTTGACAGAAACTAGGAAATGTTAAGATAACAGTGAAACAACTGAGAGCTATTGAGTTCTCTAATATTGAATAGAAGCTCAATGAGGCTAAAAGAAACCTTGTGCATATGCAGGATCTAATAGCAGATGGAGGCCACCTGGAGTTAATTGAAACTATAAAAGAGGCAAAGAAAACTTAAGAAAAATAGGCTAGGATTGAAGAAAGTGTGATGCGCCAGAAGTCAAGAACCCAATGGCTTAGATTAGGTAATGGTAACTCAGCCTATTTTTTTTTGCTACAATGAAAAGTAGGGCAGCACAAAATAAAATTAAATGTATCACAATAGTTGAAGGTAATGTTGTTCAATCTGGTATTGCTCTTGAAAAAGAGATCATCAGTTTTTATCAGGACTTGCTGGGAATAAATGCTCCATCTCTTCCTGCCATCTACCAGCATGTATAAAAAGGGGATATATATTTGGGAGAACTAAACAACTACAGCTTATTAGACCAATCACAACGAAGGAGGTATATTTGGCTTTGATTAGTAATAATGACCTCAAGTCCCCTGGCCATGATGTTTTTACTTCTTATTTCTTTAAGAAGTCTTGGGAAGTCATAGGAGGGGATATGACTAATGTTTTTGTGTCTTTTTTAATACTCTAGAAATTCTCAAAGTTGTTAACTGTACTAGTGTGACCTTAATTCCTAAAGTCAATTGCCCTACTACAATATGAGAATATAGGTCTATCTCTTATTGCACAGTTCTTTATAAAATTATCTCTAAAATCCTCACTAGTAGGTTGAAGAGTGTTATGGGGTTGGTAGTAGAGAATAATCAGACAACCTTTGCTCCTGGGAGGGTTCTAATGGATAAAATTCTCTTAAGTCATGAGCTTTTTAATGGATACTCTAGGAAAAGAATCTCACCTAGGTGTATAATGAAAATTGACATGCAAAAAGCCTATGATTCAGTGGAATGGAAGTTCTTAGAATAATTCCCCACTAACCTAAATTTCCCAAAAACCTTTGTCAAATAGATTATGTGTTGTGTGACTATTGTGTCTTATTCAATTATGATAAATAAAAAACTGTCTAAACCTTTCTTTGCCAAAAAAAGACTTAGACAAGGGGATCCTTTATCTCCCTTCTTATTTTTGATTGTAATGGAATATTTCAAAAGATGCTTGAAGGTTCTGAAGGACAATGTTGGTTTTAACTTTCACCCAAAATGCAAGAAGTTAGGCTTGATTCAAATTGGTTTTGCGGATGATCTTTTGTTGTTTTGTCGAGGTGATGAACCTTCTATTTCAAAACTATATGAATGCTTTCTTGGTTTCTCTGAGATGTATGGACAGATTGCCAACAAGCAAAAAAGTTTTATTTATTTTGGAGGAATGTCTTAATCCTAACAACAAAGGGTACTTAACAAGATAGGATTTGGGAAAGGGCTTTTACCTTTCAGATATATGGGGATTCCTCTTAGTACGAAGAGGTTGTTTTGGAAAAAATGGTAGGAAAAATAACACACTGGACCTCTAAGCTTCTTTCTTATGCTGGTAGGTTACAATTGGCATAATTGAGAAGCTGTGTAGGTCCTTCTTGTCGACTGATGGTGATGGGGATGGGAAAAAGGCAATGGTGACATAGGAGTAACTATGTCTGCCAAGATCAGCTAGTGGTTTAAATTTATTGTACATTCAAACTTGGAATAAGGCTGCAATTTGTAAACTATTGTGGAACACTTTAGTTAAAGTAGACAACTTATAGGTAAAATGGGTGCACACATACTACATCCAAGATTAAATAATATGGAATGTTATGCCGAAACAAGCATCATGGATGATTCAAAAAGTTTTCAAAGCTAAGAAGTATATCTTGGAAGCAAGGGTGGACTTTGATAACTTCCTTAATATGAATAAATATTCTATCAAGAACATGAATAAAAAGCTACGAGGGGTCTTTCTAAAAGTCAAATGGAGACGATTGATTTGTAATACTAGTGGTGCCCCAAAGTGGATTTTCATTTCCTTTTTGGCTGCTCATGGTCGATTATACACAAGAGATAGGCTACTCAAATGGGGAATGATCGATAACAATGTTAGCCTCTTTGTGAGACCCAAGAGGAATCCATAAACCACTTGTTTTTTAATATAGTTTCTCTATAATGGTGTGGAACAGAATCTTGAGATGGCAAGGGATCCATAGAATAGGTTTGGAATGGGAGGATGAACATGGTTTGATGTCTACTAATTCTAATGGCACTGGGGATAATGCTGAGAGGTATAGGACTGCAATGGCTTGCTGCATTTATTTCATTTAACAAGAGAAAAACAAGAGGATATTTCAAAGACAATGATGGAATGCAGATATTTTAGTACGGTTAACTGTCCAGTAAACAAAGTCAAGTGTCTATCTAAAGAAGAAATTGGAAGATCTCAACTTTTATCCCTAAATATTGTCTTAGTTAACTGAACTAGAGGGTGTTTTGTAGTTGCAAAGTATTGGGAAAACTGGGGACTATGTCCCAGTGGCCATAGTTTCCTTCCCTGGTGGAATATGTACATAACGCTATTTTGGTAAATAAATCTTTAATTACCAACAAAAAAAATTTCCTTAAGATCTCAACATGATGCGACTACTCAACACACAAAATCTCAGCACTTCGACAAAAAAATTCTTATAAATCTTAAAGAAAGTCAATAATATAAGCATTTTAACAACAAAAAATGCACTCGTTACAGTAAAACTACATAATATCTCAATATAATGTGACTTCTCAAAACATAAAAGCTTCACAATTTTAGGGAGCTACTGCTTCACTTGTTCCTAACTAATTTTGTCTCAAGAATATCAAGTATTAACTTCTAAATAGAATGATGTTTATTCCATGAGGAATTTTTAAGATTTTCACTTTAAGTTATGTGGAAAATTCAATGATCTTTTCATAGATATAAAATTTACCTAAATTTAATAATCGGATAAGAAGTTACGACTATTTCAAGTTCTCATCATAAAACAGCGTCATAGTAGTCAATGGCGCGCCGTGCCACGAGAGAAAATGGAAATTGTCAAATTCCAGTAGGGGTCCGTGATAGTGGTGAGTCGCTCCAAACTTCTAGGTTGCAAAAGAAGTGGCAACGTGATGGCTCCGCATCACGCCATCTCTCAATTTCCCAGTTGCCGAATTCCAGTGACAACGCGATGGCATCGCGTCGCGCCAGGGATCCAATTTGGAAAATTTTCACTGAAATTAAAAGATGTGTCCAAGGTTATAAGGGTCAATTTTCCACCCCTATTTGAGCCCTTTAACACAAGATTAAACTATTTGGAACCCAAAATATATTAGTTTCTCTCAATATTCTCTCAAGAACAAGCTAAGGTTTCAATTGGGGATTCAATTTCAAGAAAGTCTCTCTATCAATCTTCGCTAAATCAAGAACTAAGTTATGTCATGTGTTGATTCATGGGTCTCTTTCACCCATAAAGCTCAAGAATCTTTTTTTCAAATCGAATATTTCTATTTTCGAATGTTCATGATTTGATTGAATTGAAAAGTGATGTTCATGTTGTTGTTCAGTTTCATTCCATGTTATAGACTATTAATTACAAGAATTGATTTTAGTATGTGAGGAATTACGCGGTATTCATGATAAACCCTTCAATTCACTAGTTGATTGATGTATCCTTGATTATTAGATATGTTGATGATTTTATAACCATAGCATGCTCCCTATATGTTTGATTAAATACCTATGTGAAGGAAAAGTGCCATACTAGTATGATAATATGAAATCTCCATTCATGTACAAGTTATGTATGTCAAGTGTTTGATGAAATATCTTAGCCAATGGATTATGTATTGTTGATGTTGATCCTATACTCAAGAAGTCATGATTTGTCAAGTCCTAAGGGTACTTATACCCGAAAGATATAGTTGTGTGCCTAGAATCAGTGTAATGTTTTCACGATGTCCTCAGTCAAGACGTGATCCATAGAACTCAGTCAGTCATGTGACTCAGGAAAGCTTAGTAATATAGTAATCTTAGTACTATTCAGTCAGTCAACGGAACTCAGTTAATTCAGTCCATTTCTATCCAGTAATCCATGATCAGTGTCTATTCAGATGGAAGTAGGAATTAGCACCGAGTGAACCTAAGGATGGGAACACACACTGTCAGATAAGGGTGTGATTCTTAGAAGTCATCCTTGCATTCCAGAACTATGTAGCCAGCATAGGTTGAGATATCAACATTGTCAGATGAGGGTTGATGAGGTAGAGACTGTCAGATGAGGGCCCCACCATTCTCTTTTAGGGACACTATCAGATGAGGGTCACTCACAGCATGTTCTTACCGGTGGAGCAGTATTGACACCCTTCAAATTAGGGTTATAGATTAGACCCCAACTCAATCATAATGGCGTATTAGGGGCATGTTAGTTAGATAACTACTTACCACAGTTTTAGTTACACATTTTAGGACTATTAAATACAGTTATTTAGTCTCAGTAATAGAACTCAGATATTTCTACAAAATTCAGGACTGTCAGATACAGAAAACTCAGAATAGTATGGAACTCAGCTAGTTCCATCAGATTTAGGATTGTTAGATATCGTCACTCATGTCATCAGTTATATCAGTCATCAAAATTTAGTTATCAGTCATGTTAGCTATTAGTAGATTCATGTTATCACAATATCAGATATAGTTACTATGTATTCATGCATATTTTCTCATGTTTATATTAGTCTGTTATCCAGTATTGTTCATGCATATGAACCCCATGCATTCAGCCTACCTTTCATGTATACCAGTACATTCAATGTACTGATGCATTTGTGCTATGGTGTCTTATACCATAAGTTCAAAAGCACGAGCTCCAAAGCACTAGTAGCATTCCAGTCTCAGCAGTCAGAGTTAGCAGTGAGTCCTCATCTTTCAAGGATATGATCATTTATTTATTATCTCATTAAGTAATTTATTAGTTGGAGTTAGTTGGAGACATGTCCCATCAACTCCTTATTCAACAGTTCAGTCTATTAGAGACTTTCTAGACTATCATGTTCAAACTATCATGTTATTTCAGTTTTGTTTTGGGTATTTATACCCCACCCATATGTTATGGTTTATCAATTTATGTTACAGTTATGAACCTTATGGCCTTTTAGTTTATGTTTCCAAATTTATACAGTATATCATGCAGTATACAGGTATAGATATCATTCATGGGTTAGCTTGTGTTCCTTCAGGGTCATGAGCACCGTATAGAATTCTGGGTACCAGATTCAGGGCGTTACAAACTTGGTATCAAAGCCTAAGGTTCAATAGAGTCCTAGGAAGTCCAGAAGCCGCATCTAGTAAAGTTTTGTACATGGGTGTGTTGCGCGCCATATTTATGTACAGAATGCTATAAGTTGTTTTAGGAATAGTTTCCCTTCTTACATTATTCATGTTATTCCAGTGAGCATAATCTCAACTCAATCTCTCAATTGAATTTGTTTCTCCCTTTCTTTTACATAACATGCCTCCTAAAAGAAGAAACAGGAATCAGTCAGCCCTCAGCCTGAAGAACCTTTGGGCGAACATGTTTCTTATGCAGAGTTCAGAGCTATATTCACTACTCTTTCTCAGTTAGTTGCTACTCAGAATGAACGACTAGCCATCATTCCAGCCAACCTAGTGGCCAATTCAGCTATAGCTAGGATTTGGGACTTTACCCAAATAATACTCCATTATTTCTTGAGTCTAAGCTAGATGAGGACCCTCAGGAATTCAGCGATCAGGTTTTAAAGGTTATAAACATCATGGGGTTACTCCTAGTGAGAGTACAGAGCTAGCTGCATATCATTTGCAGGATATTGCTTATACTTGGTACAAGCAGTGGAAGTCAGAAAGGCCAGATGATGTAGGGCCTATAGATTGGGAGGTATTTGTCAATGTATTCTTAGATATATTCTTTTTCGAAGAGTTAAAAGAATCTAAGGTGTTAGAATTTATCAACCTCAGGCAGGGAAACATGACGGTGAAAGAGTATTCTCTTAAGCTTACTCAATTAGCCAGATATGCTCCTTATGTGGTTACAGATAGTAGAGCAAAGATGAGTAAGTTTGTTTCTGGGGTGAATGATACTATGGTCAATGAGTGTAGGTCTATGATATTGAATAGTGATATGACTTTAGCCAGGCTTATGAATCTTGCTCAGCAGATAAAAGATCAAAAGGTTAAGATGAGAGAGAAGCAGAATAAGAGAGAAAAGACAGGTAGTTTCAAATTTTCTCAGCCCAAATTAGAAGGAGAAAACCGCTCTCAGTTCCATCCTAAGTTATCAGTTCCATCTTCTTCTTCAACCAGTGCTCCAGCTCCTAAGTTCAGGAATGGAAATAGAGATAGGGCGTCAGGCTCTACGTCTCAAGGTAGTGTCAATAATGCCTGAACTAATCCCCTTTGTCAGACTAATAGTAAGAACTACAAGGGTGCTTACAGAGCTGGCAGTGATGTCTATTTTAGATGTGGCAAGCCAGGCCACAGAGTCAGAGATTGTCCCCAGTCAGGTTATCAGGGTCAGTAGAACCGTTCCTCATCTCATTTTGGTCGCCTAAATCAGCAGGGTAACACTTCTAGTGCTACTAGTGGGCAATGCCCAAACAGAATCTACGCTCTCCAGTCCTGGCAAGATCAGAAAAATTCTCCTAATGTGGTTACTGTTATGTTATAGATCTTTCATGTGCATGTTTATGCTTTGCTAGATCCAGGAGCTTCCTTGTCTATTGTTACTCCATTTATAGCAGTTGATTTTGGAATCAATCTCAAAATTCTAGAAGAACCCTTTTCAGTCTCTACCCTCATAGCCCGGCGAGTATACAGGAACTGCCCAATTATGATATCTCAGAAAGTCACTTCAGTAGACTTAGTCAAATTAGAGATGACTAATTTTGATGTAATTCTCAGCATGGATTGGATTCATTTCTACTATGTCACAGTTGATTGCAGAAATAGAATAGTCCAGTTTTAGTTTCTGAATGAACCCGTCCTAGAGTGGAAGGGTAGTGTATCTGCTTTTAGAGGTCAGCTTATTTTCCTACCTTCAGGCAAGGAAAATGATATCTAAGGGATGTGTCTATCATCTTGTTAGATTTAAGGACACTAGTTCTGAAACACCCAGTCTTGAATCAGTCCCAGTAGTAAGTGAATATTCAGATGTCTTTCTCGAAGATCTTCCAGGAATTTCTCCCGAAAGGGAAATAGATTTCGGCATTGATCTTCTTCCAAATACTCAGCCTATATCTATTCTGCCATACAGAATGGCACCTACAGAACTCAGAGAATTAAAAGATCAGTTGAAGGATCTCTTAGATAAGGGATTTATCAAACCCAGTGTGTCCCCATGGGGTGCACTAGTCTTATTCATGTGAAAGAAAGACGGTTCTCTCAAAATATGTATAGATTACCATCAAATCAATAAAGTCACGGTCAAGAACTCGTATCCACTTCCCATAATTGATTACTTTTTCGACCAAATTTAGGGTGACCGTTATTTCTCTAAGATAGACCTCAGATCCAGCTATCATTAGCTCAGATTCTGAGAAAGTGATATTCTGAAAATAGCTTTTTGTACCAGGTATGGTCACTTCAAATTCCTAGTTATGTCCTTTGGTCTTACTAATGCCTCTGCATCTTTCATGGACTTGATAAAATGTGTGTTCAAGAAATACTTAGATATGTTCATCATAGTCTTCATAGATGATATTCTGGTCTATTCCCTCAGTGGCATGATCATGCAGACCATCTCAGAATTGTACTTCAGACTCTTAGAAATCAGCAACTGTTTACCAAATTTAGTAAATGCGAATTTTGGCTAAGGTCAGTAGCATTCCTTGGCCATATTATTTTTGGTGATGACATTTGAGTAGATCCTCAAAAAACCAAAGCGGTAAGAAATTGGCCTAGACCTGTCTCTCCATTAGACATCAGGAGTTTCTTTGGTTTGGTTGGATATTACAGATGGTTTGTTGAGGGATTTTCTTCTATTGCATCCCCTATATCCAGATTAACTCAGAAGAAAGTAAAGTTTCAGTGGTTAAATCCTTACGAGAAGAGTTTTCAGGAGTTGAAAACTCAACTCACCTCAGCTCCAGTCCTAGCTCTTCCAGATAGTTCAGAGGGGTTCATAATGTATTGTGATATATCCAGAGTAGTTTTGGATTATGTCCTCATACAGTATGGTAAGGTCATACCCTACGCCTCCAAACAGCTTAAACCACATGAGAAGAATTATCTGACTCATGATCTTGAGTTAGCAGCCATAGTATTTTCCTTGAAAATTTGGAGGCATTATCTATACAGGTTTTAATAGATATGTTCACCAATCATAAGAGCCTTCAGTATGTTTTTTATCAAAAAGATCTCAATCTTCGTCAGAGAAGGTGGTTAAAGCTCTTGAAAGATTAAGACACGAGTGTCCTTTATCATCCGAGTAATGCCAATGTAGTGGCCGACACTCTCAGTATACTGTCTATGGGTAGTATTACTCATGTCGAGGACAGTAAGAAGAAGTTAGCTCAGAAAATCCATCAGCTTGCTAGACTAGGCATTCATTTAGTTGATTTAGAAGAGGGGGACATATGGGTTCAGAGTAGTTCATAATCATCTCTAGTTTCTGAGGTAAAAGAAAATCAAGATGGAGACCCCAATTTAGTCAAGTTGAAAGAGTCAGTCAAGGATCAGAAAGTAAAGATTTCTCCTAAGGGGGAGATGGTGTCTTGCACTGTCAGGATCATCTCTGTGTTCCAGGTGTAGATGACTTAGGGCAGTGAATTCTTGCAGAAGTGCATGGTGACTCCTTTATTTATCCAGGGTCCACAAAGATGTACCATGACTTGCGGGAGATCTATTGGTAGAGTGGGATGAAGATAGATATTACAGAGTTTGTGGCTAAGTGCTCTACATATCAACAGGTTAAGATAAAGCATCAGAAGCCTAGTGGATCTATGCAGGAGTTCACCATTCCTACTTAGAAGTGGGAATAAGTGAACATGGACTTCGTGATGGGTTTTCATTGTACTCGTCATTAGCATGATTTAGTTTGGTTCATTATAGACAGAATAACCAAATCAACTTATTTTCTCCCTGTCCATACCCCTTATTCAGTCGAGGATTACAGAAAACTCTACATCAGAGAGTTGGTCAGATTACATGATATTCCATTATCTATTGTCTCAGACATAGGTACCCAGTTCACCTCTTATTTTTGGAAAGCATTCCATAAGGGTCTTGGTACCCAAATTTATCTCAGCACAGCCTTCCATACTCAGACAGATGGTCAAGAAGAAAGGACCATTCATACCATTAAAGATATGCTAAAGGCATGTGCAATTGATTTCAAGGGTAGTTGGAATGACCACTTGTCTTTGATTTAATTTACATACAACTATAGCTATCATTCTAATATTTGAATGGCTCTATTTGAAGCACTCTATGGTAGGAGATGCATATCTCCAGTCGATTGGCCTGACTTAGTATTCGATACCTTAGAGAAAGTACAGTTGATTAGAGAAAGGCTCTAGGCTGCTCAGAGCCGATAGAAGTCTTATGCAGATGTGCATAGAAAAGATCTCAAGTTCGAGATTAGTTACTATGTCTATCTAAAAATCTATCCCATGAAGGGAGTGAAGAGGTTTGGTAAGAAAGGAAAGCTTAGTCCCCAATATGTTAGTCCCTTCAAAATTCTCAGTCGCTTCGGCAAGGTAGCTTATAAGCTCGAGTTACCTTCAGATCTAGCCTCAGTTCATCCAGTCTTTCATGTTTCTTTACTCAAGAAGTGGATAGGTGACCCATCAGTTATAGTCTCTATCCAGAGCATGAATATTCAAAACAACCTCTCTTATGAAGAGATTTCAGTCGAAATCCTAGACTATCAGACTCGCAGACTGAGGAATAAAGAAATCTCTCTAGTCAAAGTTTTTTGGCAAAATCAGTCCATTGAGGGATTACTTGGGAAGAAGAAGCGAACGTGCGTACCAAGTATCCTCACCTCTTCTCTTCTAACCCATATCTAGCTAAAGGTAATAGTTCTTCTTAAGCTTTTCAGTTTTCATGTACAGATTTCAGTTACAACCTGGATCAGTCTCATGTTTAGGATTCCATTTTTATACTTGGTACTAAGTACCATTTCACATTCAATCATATGTTCATGCATTATATTAGTCATATGTTCATGCATTAGACATGCATTCTCCTTGTGAGAAGACTTAGCTATTAGAAATCTCAATCATGTAATCAGTTCCATCATGTATTCACGCATTACATATGTATGATCAGCTTATCAGTACTCTCAGTCATGCATTCATGCATCAGCTCAGTCATGAAATCATACATCAAATATGCATGCTTAGTATAGATCTCAGAAATATCAGTCATATTTTAGTGTTCATGTTCAGTATGTACTTTGGCTTATCATTTCTCCCTCTCAGTCAGTCTTATTCGAGGACAAATGTTCCCAAGGGGGAGATATTATAATACCCCAAAGTTTCCTAACTAATTTTGTCTCAAGAATGTCAAGTATTAGTTTATAAATCAAATGATATTTATTCCATAAGGATTTTTTAATATTTTCACTATTAGTTATGTGGGAAATTCAATAAGCTTTCCATCGATATAAAATTCTCCTAAATCCGATAACCGAGTAAGAAATTATGACTATTTTTAAGTTTCCGTCATAAAACATCACTGTATTAGTCAGTGGCACGCCGTTCCACAAGAGAAAATGGAAATTGTCAAATTACAGTAGGGTTTTGGGTAATGGCGCATCACGCCAAACGTCCAGGTCGCAAAAAAAGTGGCAACGCGATGGCTACACGTCGCACCATCCCTCAATTTCCCAGTTGTCAAATTCTAGTGACACGGCATGATGGCGCCGCATCGCGCCAGGGGTCCAATTCGTGAAAATTTCACTAAAATTAAAAGACACGTCCAAGGTTAAAAGGGTCAATTTTCCACCCTTATTTAAGCCCTTTAGCACAAGATTCAACTATTTGGAACCCAAAATATACAAGTTTATCTCAATATTCTCTAAAGAACAAGCTAGGGTTTCATTTGGGAATTCAATTTCAAGAAAGTTTCTTTGTCAATCTTTGCTAAATCAAGAACAAAGGTATGTCATGTGCTGATTCATGGGTCTCTTTCATCCATGAATCTCAAGAATCTCTTTTCAAAATCAAAGATTTGTATATTTTTGAATGTTCATGATATGATTGAATTGAAAAATGATGTTCATGTTGTTGTTTGGTTTCATTCCATGTTATAGACTATTAATTACAAGAATTGATTCTAGTATGTGAGGAATTACAAGGTATTCATGATAAACCCTTTAATTCACTAGTTGATTGATGTATCCTTGATTATTAGATGTGTTGATGATTTTATAACCATAGCATGCTCCCCATATGTTTGATTAAATGCCTATGTGGAGGAAAAGTGTCATACTTGTATGATAATATGAAATCTCCATTCATGTACAAGTTATGTATGTCAAGTGTTTGATGAAATGTCTTAGCCAATGGATTATGTATTATTGATATTGGTCCTGTACTCAAAAAGTCATGCTTTATCAGTTTCCTTCTATCGAGTCTTGAGAGTACTTGTACCCGAAAGATATAGTTGTGTGCCTAGAGTCAGTGTCACATTTTCATGATGTCCTCAGTCAATCCTTGATCCATAGAAATCAGTCAGTCATATGACTCAGGAAAGCTCAGTAATATAGTAATCTCAGTAATATTCCGTCAGCTAGTGAAACTCAATTAATTCAGTCCAGTTTCATTCAGGAATCCATTATTATTGTCTAGCCAGATGGGAGTAGGAATTAGCACCGAGTGAACCCAAGGATGGGAACACATATAGTTAGATGAGGGTATGATTGTTAGAAGTCATCTTTGCATTTTAGAACTATGTAGCCAGCATAGGTTGAGACATCAACACTGTCAGATGAGGGTTGATGAGGTGGATAAGAATTGTCAGATGAGGGCCCCACCATTCTCTTTTGGGGACACTGTCAGATGAGGGTCACTCACAGCTTGTCCTTACCAATGGCACGGTATTGACACCTTTCCAATTGGGGTTACAAATTGGACCCCAACTCAGACATAATGGCGTATTAGGGGCATGTCAGTTAGATAACTACTTCCCACAATTTCAGTTATAGATTTTAGGACTATCAGATACAGTCATTCAGTCTCAGTAATAGAACTCAGATAGTTCTACAGAATTCAGGACTGTCAGATATAGAAAACTTAGAATAGTATGGAACTCCGCTAGTTCCATCAAATTTAGGACTGTCAGATACAGTCACTCATGTCATCAGTTATATCATTCATTAGAATTCAGTTATTAGTCATGTTAGTTATCAGTAAATTTATGTTATCACTATCTGAGATATAGTTATTACGTATTCATGCATGTATTCTCATGTTCATATTAGTCAGTTAGCTAGTATTGTTCATGCATATGAACCCCATGCATTCATCCTACCTTTTATACATACTAATACATTCAAAGTACTAACGCATTTGCGCTATGGTGTCTTATACTATAGGTTCAAAAGCACGAGCTCCAGAGCACTAGTAGCATTCCATTCTCAACAGTCAGAGTTAGCAGTGAGTCCTCATCTTTCGAGAAAATGATCATTTATTTATTATCTCATTAAGTAATTTATTAGTTGGAGTTAGTTGGGGACATGTCCCATCAACTCCTTATTCAGACATTTCAGTCAATTAAAGGCTTTCTAGACTATCATGTTCAGACTATCATATTATTTCAGCTTTTTTGGGGGTATTTATACCCCACCCATATGTTATGATATATCAAGTTATGTTACAGCTATGAACATTATGAACTTTCAGTTTATGTTTCCGCATTTATACAGTATATCATGCAGTATACAGGTACAAATATCATTCATGGGTTAGCTTATGGTCCTTCGAGGTCATGAGCACCATGTACGATTTCAGGTACCAGATTCAGGGAGTTACAACCATACTCTATGCTAATGTCAAAAATTGTCCCAGCCCAGATAAAAAATACACATGATTAATTGAAACTAACACAACCCATTAACGTATAATGAGAAAATACAAAACAAGTTGTAATAACCCTAGAATCCTTTTGTTCGTTGATAAGAAACTATAAAAAGTTCACTAAGAATCGATTAATTTTCCTAACTCTCGAATGAGACTTTCAGCACACATACTATAGAGAAGACAAATGAAGAACCACACGTTTTTAATCACTAAGAATCTGATATATACAATCAAAAACAACTCCGAAATGACATCCTAACACTGCGAGCACAAGGATATACAAGAAATCACATTGGAACCGCTAAATCACGATGACCAATCTACATGCAATACAAACTACATTACACGGGAAAAATAGAGTAAAGTAAAGCTTACCAAAGGGAATCGAGTATCAATTTGAGCACGTCACAGTGAATCGATGAGAGAATTGCGCACGTCACAGTGAATCGACAAGAGTACTAATTTGAGAGATGCAAATTAGGGCTTATTAATTTTGTTAATTATTACAGAGAGAACTTCTTTAATTTTTTGTTCGTATGTTTTAAGAGGGAGAAGCTGAATAGTGTTTTAATTTTTTTAATTTTGTTTTATGTCTAATTAATTTATTAATTATTAGTTTCCAATTACAATTTTGGTATTAATTAAAAATTTGGCCGTATTACTTTTTCCCACTTATGACTCCAAATTATCAATAGGGACCGGTTAAAAATATTTTTAGGGACCATATTTTATACCTTCCCAATAAATTGAACATTTCGAGACCAGAAGATAATCTCATCTCAATAAATATACTTTTAGAGACTAGATTATATTCCGGTCCCTAAATGTTGGTTTTAAATAGACCTTTTTTTTGTAGTGACATATGGATAGGGTATTTTATCCAAGTCAAAAACTCTGCATGTACAAGATCTTATTTGAAGATCGATCGTGGCAACATCACCATGACCGTTGATACTAAACTTGTAATCTGCTATTTGATGAGAAACTAACCTATTCCCTAGAATGATGTTCGTTGATATTATTTTTTCCTCTTTTAGAACAAATTTGGTTCCTGTGTTGTCGAACAGCACACACCTTTCATGAAAAAAAATTTCATACTTCTTATTTATTTTATCAAAAAGAGCCACAATGGAAAATTTTCTTTCATCGCCAAACAATGAATTCACTGATTCAGCTATATTTGACGTCATAATATTGTACCTATACAAAAGAATCACTTAATAAGACATCATACGAAACTTGTAACTCAAACAAGATTAAATTCATAAGAATGTACCTATTTACCGGACAAAATGCCCGACTCCATCTCTCGAAACTGATACATACGAGATGTTCTGCTGCCTTGGGATGCATATCCGCTATTTGATTAAAATAGTGTAAGAACTCTTCTCTACTATATGCTTTAGCTGCTCAATTAAAAAGGGTCACGACCCTTTGGTTATGAAAGTTGTTCAAAATGTTATCTCCAAGATGCTTCATGCAACAACCAAAGTGAGCTGAAGTGTAGAAAATTGAACCCATCTTTGGAATACTTGGATGCCTAGCCAAAATAAAATACAACTCTTCGGTATCTTCTATGAAGCTTCGCATCTGCTTAAAAAATTATCCGTAAGAGGCATCATATTCCTTGTCTGCTACACAATAAGTGACAGGAAAGATGTGATTCTCAGCATTCTGCGCCACCACCTAGCAAAACTCCATTATACCTGCACCTCAAGAAGGTCCCATAGATAGCTATGACTTTTCTTAAATGTTTAAAACCTTGAATCCAAGCACCATAGGATAAAAAAAAGTACTTGAACCTTCTGTTTTCATCAACATGCAATGTCATCTTACTTCTGCGATTTTTGGACTCAAGCGATAACGGTAGGCATCGAGGACTACATAACTGTGCTTGTGTGTCCCCCTAACCAAGTCCTTGACAATCCCCATGGTTGTATATATCTTCTAATAATTGACCATGACACCCAATTCCATAAGGAGTTGATTGGCTATATCCCTTGTAGTAGGGCTTTTGCCATCGGGGAATCTATTCTTAAAATATTGACTGAGGACCTTTGCTGTGGCGTGAGGATTTTAACCTAAAATATGCTCCAAACTATATGTATGATATTTTTCATGTTTATGAATGATGAATCTATCAGAACTTAAGTACTTCACCACTCTCAACCACCACTTGCATTTTATATTATCACATCTAAAGTAAAAGACTTTGCTCAAATTAATCACCTTCATTATTCTGAAATCTTTTTTCAAGTAAGCAATAAACAAAGAAGTAGATTGTTCTTCCTTATCCTTGAATGAAATTACCTCGTAAAAACCAATCTAATCATCTTAACGATTACCAAACTATGTCGATTGAGAAGAACTACCCACCGTATTGCTATCATCAATAGTTGTAGGTATTTGATCATCGTTTGGAATATTCATGTCTAGATCATCCAACTTATCATCAAAGATTTCTTACTATTCTTCTTCTTCTGAATTTTGGTTCTTATTCTCTCTCAGTTTTTCAACCACATACACTCTTAACACTATCCTGACTAAATCCCTAAGATAAGCACGTAACCGAACATGATTGGTTATCTTGAAAGACAGTACACTTTGATTTTCAAAGGAGTCGTGCATATAGCTGATGACGAGTTCTTTCGATTGACAACCCATTCCACAATAGCTGATGATTAAGTTCACAAAATAATCATACGAAACATCACTTTGGACTGTCATATCTATTATCTCTAGCATTTCACCCTCCTTCCAATGCTATACATATCGATTGCTCTTCTCGATCCATTAACCATGACAATCCACACCTATTGTTATTGATCGATCCATTAATAGTACCTAAATAAAGTCATTTGTTAGAAAATGTTAATAATGATATCATAAAAAAATTAATAGTGCTTTTATAGTGCTGTAGCATGAACCCAATAGATATGTAACCTGTCGTAACAGGTGAAAAATATGTTGCAATACGTAAGTGATCAATTGCAACAGATTACTTACCTGTTGGGATTCATGTTATGCTTTTGAAGCTAATTTTAGTAGATGAGTCATCTGTTGTAATAGGTGAATCATATATTGCAACAGACTATACATTTGTTACAATAGATGAAGCGCATATTGGGATAGATGTTACAGTACTAAAGAACCTTTGAAGGTGATTTCAATAGATGAGTGACATGTTGCAACAGATAACTAACCTATTGTGATAGATGACTTACCTATTGTAACAGACGATGCGTCTATTAGAATCGAGTTCATCTTCTATTGCAACAGACGGCACATTTGTTGGAATCGAGTTCAAGTTTTGTTACAACAGGTGACTAATCTGTTACAACAAATAAACAATCTGCTGCAACAGATAACTAGTCTGTTGCAACAAAGGGGTCATATATTGCAACAGATGATCTATCTGTTCGATTAATGTTACGGCACTATAGAACCATAAACATGAATCCAATATATGAGTCTTCTATTGTAATAGATGGCTCATCTATCACAACAGATGAGTGATTTTCTTAAACAAATGGATTTATGTTACATTTATGTTCGTGTGCTATCTATTGTTGAAAAAATAACACAATAGCAGTTATTGAAATGACAAATTCAATAAAAAATTATAATTCGACTTACCAAAGGCTTCTATGAAGAAATGCAAAAGTGGAAAGTGGTGCATGAAACAAGATTTGACCTAAGAAATTGGTCACAGCAGCAATGGTAACAACAACAACAACAATAGTTAGTAAAAAAATGATGAATAAAGCAGCAACAATGAGCAACAAAAATCACTAAGAAAGAGAAAACAACAATGGATGAGAAGAGAGAGAAACTCACCTTTATTTTCCTCTGCTTCCTATTATATTAGGTTAACCTTTGGATCAAAGTGTAAATTTAAAAACGTGTGAGCTATTCTCAAACTTTCTCAACCTTATTAATCCATAAAAAAGTAATTGTCATCAACACTCAATTATTAAGACTTAAGTCACTTGCACCTCATTTTGAAACTCTTCTGTCACTTTTAACTAAAAGTCCCATGTAACTTTTCATGTTTAGGACCTTCAAAAATTGATGTACAAGTTTATGATTCTCTATAATTGTCAACCTTCACTAATCAAGATAGCTAGATTTGAAGCTAAATGTTCATTCACACTTAGTTTTTGAAATATTATATACTATGAAAAAATTATAACATAAATAATTATAAAACGGGATATTTTATCCTACAATTAATAGTAAACATTAAATGTGAACAATGATAATTTTGATGTCCATTCCCATGACCTATGAATATCATTAATATGGGTAGATAATATTAAAATTCATCATTCAATTTAATCACCATGTAAAATGAAATGCGTCCAACTAAAATAAGATGGAGGGAGTAGAAATATCAATTTCTTGTAATAAATGATATATATAATTATTAACGGTAAATTATTCATATAGGAATAAATAATAATTATTATTGTGGGAGTGGAAAAATTAATTAGGTATATTAAAGACTGGGATATTTAAAATAAGGTAATGCATAATCTCACTTTCATTTTTTATGTAATATATAATGTGATAATTAATTAATTTGAATAGTTATGTGTAAATTATTGATGCTTTTCTTTTAAATATTTTAGATTTCATGAAATAAATATATTTAGGCTAGATCAAATACACATTAGGACACGATAATAACAAAGTGGATTTAATCAGCCACAAATTTACAATACTTAAATATTGAAAAGATTCACATTATACTCTAGGAATGAAAAAAATTATATTTTTGTCTATTGAAATGATACAATATGTGTTTGGTATCATTTTATACAATCAAAACATTTCACAGTTGAGTTTCACAATTTAAGATTCTTTGATTATTTTTAATATATTAAAATATATTAAATTATATATTTAATAATGCATTTCATGTCGCACGAAGCGCTGAGTTTCCTAGTTTGATTTATATTTCTATTCAATGTCTAAGTGATAATTAAATATCGCTACACAACGAGGCAGCATGCTATATTTCCTTTGACTTCTACGAAACATCCTTTCTGTAGAAAGAAAAGCCATTGAACATTTCTATTAGGAAAGTAGTGGAGTTTTATTTTTAATACATTTCTTTAAAGGGATCATGTCTAAGTCAACATTCTATTTTAATTTTAAAAAAAAAAATTAATAGCACATGCTATGATATATACTCTTGTTAGCAAAAAATAGATAAATGCCACAGAGGGGGTGAAAAACATACAGTTGAAAAAGGAGTTTGTTGGAACATTGAAGTTTTGATGAATGATAATATGAATGAAACAAGTTGAATTTGATTCAAACACTTGATGATAAGGGAAAGGAAGTTGAGTTGAAAAAGGAGTCCTATGTGAAAAAGGAGTTTCACTTCTAAGCATATCCTTAAGAGTCCAATGTGTGGAAGGAGAAAAATTCTAAAAATTGAAGAATTCAAAAGAGTTGGAGTTTTACTACAACACTAAGGAGACAAGAGTTGGAATTGAAGAAGGAGTCTCACTTGAAGTAGAACTCTATTCAATGAGATTTCTAATTAAAGTAGGAGTTTGAAATAAAGAATGACTCTTTGGAGAGTTGTGCTTAAATAAAAGATACAGCAGCCAGAATAATTCACGCACTTAAAAAAGCAGAAAATCTCAATCGACAGATTGACTTCACGAAGTGCTACTCAATCACTGAACAAACACGTTGAAGAACCTGGTCCTCAGTACAGAATCCAGCTAAGAGTTTTAGCGTTGATTTTTAGAGTTGTTCATTGTGTTTGAGCTATTCATGTAATATTAGTTTCAGTGTGTTATAAACTCAATTAGGAGCTAATCTTTGAGTTTGGGAAAACTCAGAGACTTTGGGAACACATACCTTGGGAGGTATGTATGTAGTTAGGAATTAGATTTTATAATTCCTAGTTATTGAGTTATAGGGATTAGATTTTATAATTTCTAGTTGTTGAGTTATAGGAATTAGAGTTTATAATTCCTATTTGTTGGTTACAAGAGTTTTGTAATCAGTCATTGTTGAGGCTCAGAGTTTTTTTAGTGAAGTTGGGGTTAAATCCTGTAGAGGTGCAGGTCGTGGTTTTTTACACCTTTTGAGTCAGGTGTTTTCCACGTAAAAATCATTGTGTTCTTTACTTTTTGTTTAATGCTTCCTTGAAACACGTCAGGCAACACGTTCTATCGATAAGCAAAAGTTAGGCGAAAATAAGAAAATTAGTAGGGCATGAATTCTTAACAAGGTATCAAAGCGAGTAATCTTGTGAAGGCTAACACCTTAAGATAAGATCCAAGATGAATTATACACCACCTACTGGATACTACGAAGGACAAGACATCAATAAGTCTCCGTTATTCAAGGGACAATACTACTTAGGATGGAAAGAAAGGATGAAAGATTTCTTTCAGGCTATGGACTATGAACTATGGAATATAATTATCGATGGACCTCAATACCCCATGAAGAAGGATGTTGAAAAGAAGGAAGTATTAAAGGAAAAGAACGAGTATGATGAGGCTGACTTTAAGATGCTTGGAAAGAATGCTAAAGCCAAGTATATTCTTACTTGTGGACTTAGAATAGATGAATACAATAGGATCTCAGGTTGTACCTCCACAAAACAAAT
Source organism: Capsicum annuum (assembly GCF_002878395.1). Lineage (NCBI taxonomy): Eukaryota > Viridiplantae > Streptophyta > Magnoliopsida > Solanales > Solanaceae > Capsicum > Capsicum annuum. The sequence continues at coordinate 178,036,078 of NC_061114.1, read as the reverse complement.
TTGGGATACTCTTGTGGATAGATATGAGAAAAATATGGAGAACTTCAAAAAGAATGAGGGAACGAAGGATAAGTCACCAGCATTAAAGGTGTTTGACAAAGAAGAATCAGATATGGATGTAAAAAGCTTGTCAAGAACTTTAAAAAAAAAATAAAGAAAGAAAAACGTCAGAACAAGAAAGGAACAAGTAGAAGGTGTTGTTTCAATAATAAGTCTCAAGGTGGTTGCTTCAAGTGTGAGAAGATAGATCACATGATCAAAGATTGTCCAGTCTGGGAAATAGAATGGATAAAGGAAATGGCTAAAAAGAAAATAAAAGAAAAAATAAAAAAGAGGAAAGAATATGCAATGGTATCAGCTTGGGGATTTAACTCAGATGATGATGAAGTTGATGAAGCAACACTCATGGCTCTTGGAGATTCAGACTTGGAGGAAGCAGATGATGCTTCTGGGGTAAGTATACTTGAACTTAAAGAAAAGTTGCATTTGTTTTCTAAAACAAAACTTATTTCATTGATGAGTGCACTAATTAATGACTTCCAAGAATCAACTTCTGATAGGGATGAGCTTTTTCAACAGTCTTCCAAGCATCAAATTTAATTTTATTGATTTAGAAGCTTGCAAGAACATTGTCGAACAGGAAAACTTCACTCTCAAGAAACAAGTTGAGCAACTTGATTCTTCAAACAATGATCTTAAGTCTGAAGTTCTAAAATTGACACTCTCTGAAAAGGGGAAAAGGCCATGAGTAAAGATCAAGAAAATGCTGAACTTGAGCTAGTTAGATACAAACAAAAATGTCATGATCTAACAGAAAAATGAATAAGTTGAGTCAACAAGTTTCTAAACTAAAACTTGATCTTGAAAGGGAAAATAGGTGGACAAACTCCTCAGAATTGTTCATAAATTAGGGGAAAGAAATTATAGTGAAAAGGTAGGATTAGGATTCCACAAAAAATTTGATGTTCCTAAAGATTTATGTTATATTTATAGTAACCTTGGACATCCAACCACTGCAATTTCAGTTGCTGCCAAAAGCAGATCTAGCAGTCTAAATCTGGCAAATAAACTATCTCAAACCAAGAAAAAGATAAGTAAACCTGGTCAGAGAAACAGGTCACGTAACCTGTTGCCTGCATGGGCTAGAAGAAATCTAATTCATCCATTTACTCATAAGAAAGGACCCAAACTTGTCTGGGTGCCTCCCTAATTTATTTTAAAGGTGAGAGTGAAAGTAGGCAATCAAAATTTGTACATGGATAAAGCTTGCTCAAGGCATAAGACTAGAAGAAAATAAAGTTTCTTTCACTCACTATTTTTAAAGACTATGGTATTTAAATGAAAGTAATTTCACTCTTGAGGGATATAAAAATGTTGATTATGTGGATTACTTAATTGACTGAAAATGCACCACTACACTAAGTAGATAGTATTTGAAAAGAATAGGTTAGACTTGGGGATGATTAAAATTGCATGAACTCCCCTCAATGATTGACTAGAATAACCATTTTTCTTTTTTATCTTATTAGCTAAAAAGTTATTTTATTCAGTCTTGCACATTTAGTTTTGTATCCCAATTCCAGATTTTTGACTTTTCTAACCTAATTTTGTATTAGATTGTGCATAAAAATAGGAACAAGCAAGCAATTGTGACCACAAAGTTTTTCTTATCAGGTATGTTCTACACTAACATAAGCATAGGATGTCCAATTTGAAACAGTTGAGTACACCTGTTCAATTCCATATAGTTCATCCTCTCATTGTCTAATATATCTAATGAATTGGTTGACCAAACTTTCTTTGATTCTCTGCAAATGGTTGTGCACAAATGTTTTAATTCTACACCAGAAATTCCTTCTTCTCTTTCAACCAAAATATCAGTTTTTGGATCATATATTTGCCAAAGTTGATCATCAATCACATGCAGCATATATTTCTGAAGAATGAAAAGGGACATGTTCTCCCTTTAAGTTCCTAATTGGCTATTTTTTGGAACTTCTCAGTCCTAGTTCAGGTTAGACTTATATAAGAAAATAATGGATATTCTTGAACAAATGAATCATGTTGCTCTACCTGTTTCAATAAGGAGGGATAATACTCATTTAAAAAAAGGATTTAGCTGACAAAAATCTAAACTAGAAGCTGCATAAGACAGTCATGAATTGTAATAAGAGATTTGTAAGGCAAGGATCATGACTTTGAATCTTGACCTTGATTGATGGATGGATGAAAATGTTGAAGACATTCGCCAATTGACACAGTTGATATCACCTCTTCTACCTTCCTCATCAGCTCTTCACTAATTGTATCCTTAGCCATGTCCCATTTTTATATCGTATTCTTTTTTTATTAATGATCAGTTGTTTTTTTCCTATTCAGTACTAGCTTAGGTTTAATGAGGAACATGCTTTCACAGTTAAATGAAATGGTTATCTTTTCTAAATGAACTCATATTTTTTCTCTCTTTAATACGTTATTATGTTGGCTAAAGTCATTGTCTGATTGTTTTGGTGATTACCCCAGTGGCCATGAATAGAATAACAAATCACTTTGACGAGTATATTATTGCATTGAAATGGTTTTCTATGATTCCAAAAGGGGAAAAATAAGAGGGTTATGCAATGTTTATAACCTATTGACTAACTTGTTTCATTCTAGTGTTTTAAACTTTAATGCCAACAGGTGAAGATGCTTAAATACACAAAGACAAAAGGTTTTTCATCATAAAAAAGGGGAAATTTGTTGGAACCTTGAAGTTTTGATGATTGACAATATGAATGAAACAAGTTGAATTTGATTCAAACACTTGATGATAACGGAAAGCAAGTTGAGTTGAAAAAAGAGTCCTATGTGAAAAAGGAATTTCACTTCTAAGTATATCCTTAAGAGTCCAATGTGTGGAAGGAGAAAGATTCTGAAAATTGAAGAATTCAAAAGAGTTGGAGTTTTACTACAACACTAAGGAGACAAAAGTTGGAATTGAAGAAGGAGTCTCACTTGAAGTAGAACTTTATGCAATGAGAATTCTAATTAAAGTAGGAGTTTGAAATAAAGAATAAATCTTTGGAGAGTTGTACTTAAATAGAAGATGCAGTAGCCAGAATAATTCACGCACTTAAAAAAATAGAAAAGCTCAATCGACAGATTGACTTCACGAAGTGCTACTCAATCACTAAAGAAACACGTTGAAGAACTTGGTCCTCAGTACAGAATCTAGCTAAAAGTTTTAGCGTTGATTTTTAGAGTTGTTCATTGTGTTTGAGATATTCATGTAATATTAGTTTCAGTGTGTTATAAATTGAATTAGGAGCTAATCTTTGAGTTTGGGAAAATTCAGAGACTTTGGGAACACATACCTTAGGAGGTGTGTGTGTCGTTAGGAAATAGAGTTTATAATTCCTAATTATTGAGTTATAGAGATTAGAGTTTATAATTCCTAGTTGTTGAGTTATAGGAATTAGAGTTTATAATTCCTATTTGTTGGTTACAAGAGTTTTGTAATTAGTCGTTGTTGAGGCTCAGAGTTTTTTTTAGTGATGTTGGGGTTAAATCCTGTAGAGTTGCAGGTGGTAGTTTTTTTACACCTTTTGAGCCGGGTGTCTTCCACGTAAAAATTATTGTGTTCCTTACTTTCTATTTACTGTTTCCTTGAAACACGCCAGGCAACACATTCCATCAATAAGCAAAAGTTAGGCAAAAATAAGAAAATCAGTTTGGCACGAATTCTTAACACAGTTGATGGGAAAAAAACTCATCGTGAAGGGGTATGTAAAAGTGATTTTCTTTTATTAATAAATGTTAACATTAGGAATTCATATACTTATGTGATTTAAACGTTGAACCCATCGACTAGTCCCTACTTAACCTTGCCACTTATTATAATTCACATAGAGAGAGAAAGACTCCCTTCTCTCTAAACTCCCCTCTTATTAAAATTAAAATATTGGTGTACATGTCTATCCACCAAACCCCACCACTTCTAACCCCTCAAGCCACCAGATCCACCTGATGAATCCAATTGTCGGATGACAATTGACGCCCCAATAAAGAAATTATCCTTTTGCAAAATCATGAGTGGAAAATCCATCTCCTCAAACACGATCAACCACTTCGTTGAATTTGAAAAACCACCCAAACCTTTGAAGTGAGGTGATGAAAGTACAACACCATTATCCATTACCGACAAGAAAAGAGTCTAAACCCCATGGCAATTCTCAATCATAATCAAAGCAGTGGAGAAGAGATTCAATCACCAGTACTTGAAGACTAAACTCAATGATCTTTGGAAACTTAAGGAAAGCTTTGCACTGATCGAACTCGGTCTCAATTACTATATTGTGAAACTGGGAGAGACGGCCAGTCTCAGAAAAAAAATAACACATGAAGGGCCTTGGTTTGTAGCGGACTTATGACAGCAAAGCCACAAAAGAGTAGTACATAGACATACAGTAAGTGCGCTATGGTTTCAACTTGAATTAGATAATTTTTTCAGAAATTAGTAGATCTTGTTAAAAAATTTAAATCAATATTCATGATAAAACCAACTTAATTCCAGACCCGACTCATAAAAAATTAAGATCAATATTTATGATAACTAATTCCTTACCCGACTAACTTAATGCGTTGACTTTTGCATCCTTTGTTTCTTCTTCCACCAGCTGATTATGGGAAGGAATGGGAATAATGATGAGAGTTTTATGTCTAGCAATAAGAGAAAGAACTGAGAAAAAGAAGAGCAATCCTATATCAACTTGTGTTCTGATATCATGATAGAATGATTATGCAACTTAATAGTATTTAACCCTAGCTTTAGTGCATACAATCATTCTTCATAATATCTAAAATTAATTTCAATATATAATATTACAATATGGGCTTTTACTGAGCACATATGCTAACATGACTAGTATCTCAGTACTACATAAGTTGATATGGAATATCTCCTCGAGGCATGATCTAAAAAATTGACATTCAAAGAATATATGATCGATTGATTTATCTAGATTCCACATAGTAGACAAGTACTATCTTGGAATATTCCATTTCTAGCTAGGCTATAACTTGTTAATAGTCTCTTGTATTCCTCACTTCAAACAAAATTGTGTTTGAAATATTTTGCTTGCTCCAGATACGTCACTACACACCACTACAGATTTTGTATATTAAATTTAAAATTGTAACAAGTTTCTGCGTTCTTTTGACAATATCTTTCATACAAGTTAATGTAATTTTCTTGAAAAACATAAAGGTCTCCAATTCTCCAGAAATTACCCTACAAGGTCTTTCTGAAGTAATCTTGAATCTGAATTGAAGGAGGGATATAATGACATCATAGGTTAGATTGGAAACTTAAGTCTAGAATTTACTGGCTCAAATAATGTGATGTCAATATTAAATTTTTTATGTGATGCCAATACTAAATAATGTGATGTTAAGTCCAGGATTAATAATCTTGATATTTATGGATCATGGATTGATAATCCAAAAAAACTCTAGGATCAAGGTGCAACTAATTCAATAATTTATTTATGTAAAGCCTCGAAGATCCTTAAACCTTAAATATGGTAGCTAAGAGACTAATGACACAATTAAAGAATCTCAAAGATATTAGTGATGCTACATCATGAAGGTTGCTCGCTCAATTCATGAATACATACTATAAGAGTACTGGTGTCATCCATCCCCTACACTATGGAAATAATACTAGCTGCTATATTCTAGCCCTATATAGTTATTATGAAGCCGAAATAACACTAACTGCAGCTGTTCTAGTACTTTCAACTGCTATGGCACTGAGACAATGCGATGCTCAGTCCTATAAGAGATTCTCAAATTGAGACTTTTTGTTTAAAACAAGATAACAAGGCCATGGCTTAATTCTTTAGGGAGATTTTACACCAAGAAGAACTACCAGCCATGAGGGAGGGTTTTTGAGATTCATTTATAATACTATTCAATATCCGCTATGCGTTAACATACGTTTTAAAATTAAAATCATGAAACTCAAAATTTAGAATTGCTAGGATGACAATCAAGATTCCCATTAATTCCAACTACTAGAGTTCGTAAGCTAATGACGTATATCAAATCTAGATTGTTTTGATAGAGCTTATGAACAGAAGCAATATGAAATCATAATGGCCATGTAAGGACTTTATAGAAGGATAGTGTTGTATGACTTGGGTTAAATTAATGTCATAAATTACTTATTGAATCCAGATATTTTTGTACATAAATTTATTGAAGGAGAAGTTGAACAATCACTACTTACGTGAGGCACTTCCCTTATGGTCAAATTGTAATGATTTTGTAGCTCACTAACATGAATTACTTCTGTGTTCTTGAAATTGGAGAGAGTCAAAAGAATGCAAAACCATTCAAAATCATACATACTATACTCCATTTTATCCATTCTACTCGGACTATCTCGAATCATATTAGAGATATTTAGAGCAAATGAGGCTCAATATTGTTAAAAAAAATTTTGACCAATTCAAAGTTTTAAGTATCCCCTCTGTACATCTTTACTTGTTTATTATTAACTGGACACGTAAGTTAAGAAGCAATAAATAATTGGAGTAATTTTACTATATTACTCCCATTGAGTGATGAATAGTATTTAATAACAAGGATAAAATGAGTAAAAATGTGTAAATTATTCATTGATTTTTTTAAACTAAATAAGTATTGTTGGACATTTCTTTTTAGTATAGTGGACAAATATTACTAGATAGAGGGAGTAATTATACATAAGCAAGTAAAGAAAAAAATAAGATAAAAATAGATAGTTCCCTCCATTATGTTATTATATGATGATGAACAGACTATGATAAAGTTGGGTTTAGAACTTGAATGGGTCCAAGGATCAGGATAGTCATAAGTGATGAGAATATTAGTGTTGGCCTATTTAGTAAATGAATATATTTAGTGTTTTATAAATGAAGTAGTATATAGCATGAATATTCCACTCAAGATATTTTAGATTTTTATCTTAATCTGAGACATGACATTTTTTTCAATAACAAAAATTAAAGTTCTTTTCTTATTTTTAAGTATCAACTTTTTTATATGCACACAGCAAAAAAAAAAAAAAATAGTTTAGGATATATGAGTGATGAAGTAAATGGAATAAAAGGTCATTTTTTGAAATCATAATTTATGGATTAAGTTAAAAATATTTTTTTTTGTTTTATTCTCCTCTATCTTTTGTAGGAGTACTTGATCTTGTATACAAATGTTGGTTCTAATTTTTATGTTGTACCTTTAGTGTTACCTTCGTTCATGGTATTTTTTACTCATCAAATAAATATTTTTAAAAGTTATAAAAATGAAGCAATTAAGCCAAAGTTATGAATAAATAAAATATTTTAATTAATTATAATGATATAAAACACAAGAATGTGACAATTGTTAATATGATACTGCATTATATATGATATTTATAATATTTCTATTTCAAATATATTAATAAAAAGTAATTACATAAAAAGAGGAAAGAAATCTAAACTCTATTATATATTTTTTAAAAAAACGATCATACTATTATAAAATTACCTTAATATTGATTTTCATGAAGATTTTCTTAATCATATTTATTTGGAGGAGGATAATAAATACATACAAAAAATGTTAAAAATAAAGAAAGAAAGAATACCAAATACAATAACATTTAAAAATATAATATTTGAGAATAAAATGTTTTCCCTTCATATACTTCTTCATGTTACATGTTATAATTTACAAACAAAAGAGATGGAGAAGAGAAAATATAACTTTGAATGAGAGTCTTTATGAAACAAATATGAGTTTAAATAGGTAATATGAGTTTAAATAGGTAAAATAGAGAAATACCATAAAGTATTATAAATTTACAAATTTATGTACAGGAGTTATAGACATGAAAATTATAGGAGTTATGGGTAATATTAAAAGTAGAAATTTAAGAGGTATGAGTTATGAATAGTCACTCCTTATAAATACACTAGTGGCTTACACGGTTATAAAAAATCATAAAATATCAATAATTTTATAAAATAGAATATGAAATAAAAAAATAAAGATAAATCATAGGGAGAACAAACCAAAAAAGATAGTGCAACATTATTCTTACGACCTTAATCATTAAGAATAGAAGAGAAAAATATTAAATCAATATACAATCTTCCGAGTTCTTGTAGACATCTACTCCCATAAGTCGATTATAATTCAATAGCCTTTAGCTTATTCTCTAAGTCAAAATAAAATAGGACTATTATAAGCATCATAAGCAAAACAACTTAAAAGACTAACGTGATTATTGTATACAAAGTCTTACGATGCTATGAATAATTTGCTTATCAATTATCTTAAGGGTTATGATGATGAAGATTTGTGGGAATAATGAAAATAAAGATGACTAAGTTTTACATTAAATTATGAGTGAATGACATATTTGTTGTTCTACGATTAAAAAGATAAAGAAGTGGGAGAAAATTATCAAAAAAGTGCAATATGGAGTTGAGTAGTAGTTTTTTTTGTTGTTGTTGTTTTTCATCTTCTATTTGTTCAAGCTATGATTTAGGTCTTTTTTTCAAGTCTTTCTATACAATTTTGAAATAAGTTCTCTACATTTTGTGTGGTGGATTATGTTAAAAATGAATATTCTAAGAGACTTAAGACATTATTGTGTAGATTTTATTGTTATTTAAGCTTATAATGAAGGATCTATAATTGAATATTTATGAAAAAATTATATTAATATGATATTTTAAAAGAAATAAAAGTCCATAAAAAGGGGGAGGGGGGAATGGAAAAATGTCCAATTAAGACACATATAAATATTTTGAACATATGAAAAAATTAATGCAACATCTAGGACTTTGAAACACCTCGAATTTTGGTCCTTGAAAACTTATGGAGCTTTGAGCTCACTATCTTGGTTTCGAGTTGACCCCACGAGTCGTATGATGTCTCGACAGATTAGGTGACCTTAGTCATAATGTGACTAGTGTATGGTGTTAAGTTTCTGTCCTGGGTATGATTTAAGGAAATGAGTCGTTAGGAGGAGTTGTAACCAAATCATGTAAGTTTAAGACAATATTCTACTCTGAGTATGAGTAGATCACTAAGAGCCATAGGGATATGTTATGAGTTGTGGGATGAAATTGTAAGAAATGTAGTATTTAACCCATTTGAGTTCTGTGTTAACTACGTCTGAACCTTACGAGTTGTAGGGAATCATTACGGGTTGGTTGATTTAGTTGTAAGTGTAGCAGCTTGTGTGCTTGGTAAGACTGTCCTAGTTATGACTGATGGTGACGAGTCATAATGAATGGTTATGAATCAATGGTTTACTCATAGTCAAAGGAGAAATTTTTTCAGCTTTTAAGTTAAGGACATTCTGGATATTTTTTCATTTTGCCCAACTTAAAATCCACGTCTTATAACCTCTTTAGGTTATCCGTGGCCCTCATAAACACATCAAATAAACTCTCAAATACTCTAAAATCCTCAAGGTCAGGAACACTTAGGGTTTTCAAGAGATTAATCAATTGAGGAGTCCAAGGGTGATTTCTCTCCATACTACTTGGTGTTTAAGATATGTTACTCTTCCCTCATTGTCAACTTCGTAAAATCATGTGATTTAAAGTATTATTCATGAAATATTGATGTTGGATTTTGAACTATGGAGGGTTTTTAATATAAACTGCTTAAATATTTCTTCCATGATATTTATAAAACTATTATGTTTAAACTGATGGTTGGTAAATGGATTGGGGTGCATGGGAATTGTGTATGGAGATAAGGGTACAATGGAATCCCTAAATTAATTATTTTGGTATGGAAATCGGTAATAAACTCAACCCATTTGCATGATTGATTTTGATTTATTACCACTTGGCTTGGCTTGTTTCTTGAAACTAATGCATGGTATAAATGGTTAAGTATTTAAGGATGGGTTTAAAAACCTTATGAGGTACAATGTAATCCCCTAAGTGAATGATTTACGAAAACCTTGTGGGGTTCGCTGAAATCCCCCAAGTGATTTTAATAATAGAGTTTGTGGGGTACACGGGAATCCCCTAAGTCTTGGCTTAATGATATTGCTTGCAATCTATAGTTGGTATGATGATACCACTTAATAATGTCTTAATAATTGACTCCTGTAATTGGTGGTTTGGTTATGTATTAAATATTTTAATTGGGCAATAATGGGGGTTGTGATAGCTAGCCGTGAAGGTATGAGTCCAAAGGGCAGACATTGGAAACTCATGATTGTCGACATGAGGGTTGATTTTGATGACCATGTTCTTGTGGGTTACAAGGGAATCCCCCAAGTCTAGACATGTATATATGTATCATGGGGGGTGAAGGGTACAAGGAATTCCTTGGCCATTTATTATATATCTGGTTCTTATGGCTAACACGTACTGTGGCTCATTCAGGGGTAACACTAGACCCATATAGTATGTGGGTGTACTTATAATGGTAAAGCTACATAGCCCAAGTTAAGGATTTGAAATATATGCTAAGGATTTAAAATGCATGCTAAGCCTTGTTCCCTCTCCTGACATCGTATATATGTATATATGTATTTGCATATAGTTATGTGCATTGTCTTGACTTGATTTTGGATTGACGACATTACTTTATCAACATCCCTGAGTTACATGCTAGAATTCACTCCGCTAATTATCTTTGGATGTTGTATCCCCATGCGATGCAGGAATCGTCCATACTTCCAGTCCTTCTACTCAGTGACTAGGTGATTCGGGGACAGCTTTCTAGTCATACTAAAATGGTGAGCTTTTATACTTCGGAATACCCCATGTCATGCTATGGATTTATTTATTTCTTTACTATTTATTTTATCTTGGTTTTGGCTATGGTTCGGGGAATGTCCCAACTGAATATTCTTTGGTTTTGATTAGAGGTTTTGTCAGACTACTGTGGGCATGAGTAGTGTCGGTATTAGTGTTAGCATTGGCATTGGCATTGGTATTAGTATTGGTTGGATGTTTGGTTGTGAATGTACTATTTTAGTTATAGACTTATCATAATATTTTAAAATTGATATTCTCTTATCTTGTTATATGTTCAGAATTCATTCAATGTGGGATGTAAGGTGGGTGGTGGTTGAGGTATTGGGGGTAGTCTCCGGTCCTGGTTTGACTTAAGATACTCGACATGGCTAGGCCCGGGTTTGGGTCATGTCAGATTGGTATCAGAGCCTACGTTTATGGTCAATTAGGTGTCCACAAAGTCGTGTCAAGTAAAGTCTTCTTTATGGGTGTGTAGCGTGCCCACTTATAAAGGAGAGGCTACAAGGCATTTAAGAATATTTTTCTTTCTTTTGCTCTGTTTTTAGGCTGTAGAGTCTAATTTCTTAGATCTCTCTGATTTCTATTTGTTTATTTTTCAGATTATGCCTCTGAGAAGAACTAATGTCTGTGGGAACCCTTCTATCTTATCTTAGGACCATGGAAATAGAGCATATCCTACTCTAGGGGTTTAAATTAGTTCTAGGGCTACTGTCTCTGATTGTTCTAATGGAGCATCACTGGTTCCTCCTATCCCTCCTCAAATACCTCAAGCTTACGTGTCTAATAATAAGTTTTACTAGTCGATCTATTTGCTCACTTAGTTGGTTGCCTCTATGACTGAGTGTGTGGATTCTGTTGCTCCATCATCTGAGGCCACAAAAGTTGGTCAATTTATGAGGTTGAACCCTTCTGTTTGCACTGGTAAAAAAGTTGAGGAAGATCCTTAATATTTCATAGATAAAATGGAAAAGATCTTTCATGTAATGGATGTTATGGAGGTGGGGTGTGTGGATTTTGTACCCTATCTATTAAAAGATGTAGCACATCAATGGTATGAAAAATGGGAGCAGCTCAGGGATGTGGATATAGAGTCGACCTTGTGGGAAGACTTTTCTAAAGCTTTCTCGACCATTTTTTTCCTTTGTAGTTGAGGGAGGCAAAGGCCAAAGAATTCGTGAATCTGAGGTAAGACAGGATGATAGTTAAGGAGTATGCCTTGAAGTTTAATCAGTTGTCCTGGTATGCTCCTGAGTTGGTATCTAGCATGAGGGCTAGAATAAGAAAAATTATTTTTGGGTTATCTCGTGATTTGATTCTAGAAAGTATGGCTGCCTTGTTGAACAAGGATATGGATATGTTAGACTGGTTGTGTATATGTAGTAGGTTGAGGAAGAGAAGAAAAAATAGGTGGAGATAGGGAAAAGACATAATAAAAAGTTTAGATTTTCTGATCAGAGTGGAGGTCGGCAACAAATTAGCAGGCATGGTGGAAAGTGGTCTAAGAAGAAGTGGGTCAATTCTAGATCCTACTCGATGGCTAGTGTTTCTTATTTGGATCTATATGGTGATCGAAGTTTTTAGGGTGACGATGGTTCTAACGCACAAGGTACCCAATCTCAAGCCAGTGGGGCCCAATCAGATCCATCATATCCTCCCTACAGATTTTATGGTCGATTACATCTGGGTTTCTGTGATGAGGGAAGGACAAGTGTTTCAAATATGGTCAGCCATGACATGGTCTTAGAAAGTATCCCGTGGGTAAGGTTGCTCCTAGGGCAAACAAGGTTTTGATTGCCTCTTCAGAAGCTGCTGCACCAAAATAGGTGCACCATCTGGCTCTAGCATTGGTCGGAACCGTCTTTATGATTTTACTTCACGCCAGGAGTCTGAGTCATCTTTAGATATCGTTACTGGTATGTTGAAACTCCTTTCTCGTGATGTGTATAGTTTACTTAATCCAGGATCCACTCTTTCTAATATGACTCCATTTATGGTTGTGCATTTTGGTTTTGGTCTTAAGTATATTTTGGACCCATTTTCATTTTCTAACTCGGTGGGTAACTCTTTGGTGGCTAGGAGAGTCGATAGAGGTTTTGTGGTATCTATGGGTTTTAGAGAGACTTTTGTAGATATGATAGAGTTAGACAAGGTTGATTTTGATATCATATTAGGGATAGAATAGTTGCATTCGTGCTATCCTTCTCTAGATTGTTGGACCCATAAGGTTATCTTTAAATTCCCTAATGAGCCAGTTATTGAGTAGGAAAAGGCTCTCTAGTGCCTAAGGGAAGGTTCTTATCGTATCTTAGAACCAAGAAATTAATTTTCAAAGGGTCTCTATTATTTGGTTTGAATTAAAGATTTTAAATTGGAGGGACCTTCTTTACATTCTGTTTCTGTGGAAAATAAATTTACTGAAGTCTTCCCTGATGATCTTCCTAGTGTCCCACCTAATAGAGAGATTGATTTTGGGATTGATCTTTTTCTAGGAACTCGTCCTATTTCTATTCCCCCATATAGAATGGTTCCATGTGGAGTTGAAAGAGCTTACGGAGCAACTAAAGGATTTTTTAGATAAGGGTTTCATCCATCCCAATGTATCCCCATGGGGTACACTGATATTGTTCGTGCATAATAAGGATGGTTCCCTTCAGATGTGTATTGATTAATGGCAATTGAATAAAGTGACAGCAAAGAATAATCATCCTCTGCCAAGGATAAATGAATTGTTTGATCAGCTTCAGGGTGCTAAGTTCTTCTCTAGGATTGATCATCGATTCGAGTATCATCAGTTAAAGATTAGAGAGGTGGATATCCCTAAGACTGCCTTCTGTACCCTATATGGGCATTTTGAATTCCTGGTTATGTCTTTTGGGTTGACTAATGCTCCGACGACATTCATGGACTTGATGAATAGATTCTTTCATTAGTTTCTAGTTTTTTTTGTCATTGTGTTTATAGATAATATTCTGGTGTACTCTAAGAGTGAAGTGGATCATGTCAATCACCTTCGCATTGTGTTGTAGACCCTGAAGGATCAATAATTGTATGCCAATTTTTTTAAATGTGAATTCTGGTTGATCGCTATCACTATCACACCCCTTTTTCCACTAGAGGCGACGAGGTCGAAGGATTTTTCAATTAAAGTGATGGTTTTGAATAGGGATTATTTTAATTACAGAGTCACCATTTGGAATTGAGTTTTGGTGTTCCAAGTCACCTTTTGAATCCCTAATCAAAAGAAAATGACTCTTTATTATGGTCTGCGAAAATAGAAGATCGGTTAAGGAATTCTACTGACCAAGGGGAAGGTGTAAGGCACCCCTCGAGTCTCATGGTTCTAGCACGGTCGCTTCTATTGACTTATACTTAACTAAAACTATTTCAATAAATTGTGTTAAGACCTAAATTCGCTCATTTTATTATACTAAAACTCGTCTATTATTTCACATTAAATAAATCGGTGAAATTTTTTAAAAAATTTATCAAGTTAATTTTAGAAAAATATTTACCAAGGTGTATTTTTACATCCTTGTATATTTAAATGTCTCAAAAAAGATGCGTACACCGCATTCTTAATCAAGACAAACAAATCTTAAACATGTTTTAAAATTACCTAATATTAAGGGTGTGTCTACTCAAAATTCTATTTAACATTAATAGTGATCTAAAGTAATTTTACTTTTCATTTTTTAAAAAAAAAAAGAAAATAATAATTAATTAATTTAATAATAAAAATAAAAATAATAAAACTTTATTAATATAACTAATAAAATAATATAATAGTAATATATATAAAAAAAGAGAAAGTGATTCATATTACTAATTTTGATCCACTAAGTTTAAAAATAAAATATACACATTCAACTTTTAAATACACGCTTAATACAACTATCTAGACTCCATTTCTTTTTCTCTCTCTTTCTCAAAATCATTGCTACTGATCAATCCACAAAATGACATTCTTTTTTTTCAGTAACGATAATACTATTGTGCTCGTAATGGTGATTTGGGGTTTCCTTGGAAGTTGTTATTTGTCAATGGCGAAATAAAATGGGTGATAGCGCCGAATCTACATGGAGCGGCGTGATAGTTTTTGGGTTGTTTACCGGCGACGGGATGGGGAGAGAGGGGTCAACGGCGATGCGGGAAAGGGGAGAGAAGATCGGCAGCGGCGCAAGAAAGGGGAGCGAGGAAGCTTCTGATCAGATCCGGCACTGAAGAGGGGAGATACGCCGGATCTGGTGGTTTTCGGCGTAACGGAAGGGATAAAAGAGGGTAGTTCGGCGTGGGGAAGAAGGGTACGGCGATGATGGCCTCGCTAGCCATTTGGTCGTCGTTTTTAACGGCTTCCGAGGGAGTTTTAGTAGTTGTTTGGCCGAATTTTAGATGGATTTTCGGCGAGGAAAAAGGAAGTCCGTGCACGATTAATGGTTGGTTTCTGGCGATAAGTCGCCAGAAAAATCAAATTTCTGTACTGCTTTTCTCCTTTATTTTTATTTTTTTTATTGATTTTTCCGTCATTTGTTATATTGTGTGCGATATGTGCAGTATACAAATTGATAAATTACATGTAAGTATACAGTGTGTGTAAAGGTCGGATTCTATGAATACATGTGTGTGTTGTGAATATATCCGTTAAAACATGTCCAAGTCCGTTATACATGGTTTCAAATATTTATATAATCAGATATATAGTATAACTTATAATCATATTAATATCAATAATCAAACTTTTGCATATCAGATGATACATGAAGTCATTGAACAATAATTTATAAAATAACTATACAAAAACAGATAAAACCTATTTGATGAATTCAAATGATTGTAAGTACAGAATATTGCCACCGAAAACTCAACGGAAAATTTATTTCCACTTCAAGTTTTTTCTTTTTTTGGACTGAGGATTTTCTCTCTGTTAATTTTCTGTCTATGTTTTTTATCTGATACTCTGATGGTGAATGTTAAAAGTCCATACTCTGTAGGTCAAGAGTCCTATAAATAGGAAATTATTGTGTGTGGGGGGGGGGGGGGGGGGAATAGGGGGGGGAACAGTTACTTAGGATAGGAATGTGTTTTAAATTTTAAAATAAATTATTACTACTATTTTTTTTAAAGACAATAATAAAAATAATAATAATTATAATAGTAACATTTAATTAATTTTATGTTTAATAAAAATATAATAAAATTTACAAATAGTTAAAATAAATAAAATAATACCAAAATTATTAATTTATTAAAATTAGAAAACAAAAATATATTTTTTATTTATTATTAGTTTTAATATCTCAAAATTAACTTTAATTAATCATTGATTTTTAAATAAAAAATTATTAAAAATAAAAATAATAATCAAAATATAATATATGATTAAATATTTAAAATTGATGGAGGATCAAAAATCACGTGTCTACATTTTTGCCCCTCTTTGTGTGGAATCTCGAAGAGTTTCATACAAAGAAGCAGACAAGACATGATTTTTGACCCTCTAATTATTTGAAGGGTAAGAATAAAATAAAATTAAAATTAAAGAAAATAATATGACCGAGTCCTATTTTTGGACAGCCTACCTATCCCGGGTTATAAGGGAATCAGGTCACGAGTAGTTCAAAAGTAATTTGGTGAGAGAAAAAGTTAAAGTTGAGTGGGATTCTGTCGAGTTTCCGGTTAACAACTTCTGCTTTTACACTCAACTGACTAATAAAAATTAAAAATGAAAAATACAAGTAAAAATTGCAATCTCTAGAATCTTGATTCAAGCCTTCGCGACTTGAATTTGAAAATTTACCCTATTCTTCAGGCGGGCTCCTGAACTTCTTTTTTCTTCACCCTGTTCTTCAGGCGGGCTCCTAGACTTACAATTTCTTCACCCTGTTCTTCATTTGGGCTCCTGGACTTCCAATTTCTTCACCTTGTTCTTCAGGCGGGCTCCTGAACTTACAATTTCATCACCCTATTCTTCAAGTGGGCTCCTAGACTTCCAATTTCTTCACCCTGTTCTTCAGGCGGGCTCCTGGACTTCCAATTTCTTCACCCTGTTCTTCACGCGGGCTCTTGGACTCAAAGCAAATAGTGAAGCAGAAAAATAACATTCCATTCTTCAGGAGGGTCTTGGATACAAAATAATTTCCCATTCTTCAGGAGGGTCCTGAGCATAAAGATAAATTCCCATTCTTTAGGAGTGTCCTCTCCCATTCTTCAGGAGAGTCCTAAGCATTAAATAAATTCTCATTCTTCAGGAGGATCCTGTCCCATTCTTCAGGAGGGTCCTGAGCATAAAATAAATTCTCATTCTTCAGGAGGATCCTGAGTATAAAATAAATTTCCATTATTCATAAGGGTCTTGAGCATAAAAATAAATTCCCATTCTTTAGGAGGGTCCTGTCCCATTTTTCAGGAGGGTCCATGACCGAGATCCAGCATCGGATGTTGTAACCATGCTTCTTGCATTGAGAGAAGTGTGAAATCGCATCCTTTATCTGAAAATAATTATTTCATCTCTGTTCCAAATAAAGAAAAATTATGAGTTTTTTAAAATATGTGGTGGTTAGTTTTGTGGCATTTGGCTTTTGAAGTGGTCGCTCTCGCACTTGCCATGCTTAACTCTTTTCCAATCCATGATAATATTCATTGAATTGTCATACTTCTGACTCAGAATTTTGAATACTGAGATCCTAAACTCAAATCATATTTCTGTTGTATGATGCTTTTGAGTTTAGCTTCCAATACATCCCTTAGATTTTCACAAGTTTAAAATGGTCAAATCACAATCATCTTGAGTACCTTACTTTTACTTTGAAATGTTATCTCTGTGCATCGACCCTTTGTCTTGATTTGTACCCTTAAAGGAGTTGGTAGCGAGTTTGGAGTCCTTTCTCACTTGACCTGACGTGAATTTGACTCAAAAGACAACAAAAATTTTCGTTTGATAACAAGGACACAAAAAATCAAAAATTAAAATAAAACAAAAAGAAAAAGAAAATAGGCATTTTAAAAAAAAAAAACAAAGAGAAAACTTATCTAAATGTGGAAACCGATTCTGGTGATTATAACATGCATTTTGAATCAAACAACCAGATCTACCCACACCAATCATTACAACTTTTTTCCACTTATTAAGCTTGAAATTAAGCTAATATTGAACTTGTTCCTTCTTGATAACAACCTTTCTTCTGCTAGTGACATCTCAATGGATTTTTTCCAACAAGCCTATCTCCTTTTCATTTCTGTCTCAGCTCACAGTTGTCTTATGGTGCCCGAAAGGGTTTTCACCAATAAGACTCTCTCATTTTTATTTTTTTATTTTTTTAAATAAGCACCCAAAATATAAAATATCATGCACTCATAACATGTTTAGCCTTGACATTCTCAAAGATTGATCCAAAGGTCTTTCTTTGGTTGTAACTTGGCTTTTGGGTAGGGTTAGAAAGACAGGTCGACATGAGGCTCAAAAATTTATATAACATTGGGTGAAACATTCAACTTTTGAAATCAATTCTTTTAAGAAAATAAATTTTTGCCCCAGTTTCATTTCATTCTAGGTGATTTGAATTTTTTTCTGGTTAGATCAAACCCCGGAGTAGGACTGCCTACGTATCTTGTCATAGCAAGAATTAGGTCAAACGTAGTTCAGGAAATATCATTGTTTTGTTTGATTTTGAATTTTTGATTGATTTCTTCTTCTTCTTTTTTTAATTGTAATTTGATTCCAAAAGAGGGGTACGAAGAAAAATAAAAGCTCAAAAGAGTAAGCAAAGGTTGATATATTATTTGGATAGTAGAACAAAATGCCTTCATCATTTCAAATCTTTAAAAATGTAAGTACAAAACATGCATAACATAATTGTACATGAATATCATACATAATAACTTTTAACTACATCAGCATTGACCGGTATTCCTTTTATTTTTCCTTTTATATAAGTAAGATATAATGCGCCATTAGGTAACACTTTCTTCACCATGAATGGTCCATGCCAATTAGGAGAAAATTTGCCTTTGGCTTCAATCTGATGAGGTAGGATGCATCTTAGTACTAACTAACCAACTTCAAAATGTCTGTGATGCTCCTTTTTGTTATATGCTCGTGCCATTCTCTTCTGGTATAGTTCTCCATGACATACTGAATTCAATCTTTTTCATCAATCAAGCTTAATTGCTCCAAACGAGCCTTGACCCATAGGTCATCATCAATTTAAGCTTCTACAACTACTCGAAGAGATGGAATTTCAATCTCCACAGATATAACTGCTTCGGTTTTGTACACCAATAAGTAAGGAGTTGCACCAATTGAAGTCCAAACTATAGTAAGATAACCCAACAAAGCAAAAGGTAACTATTCATGCCATTGTCGGGAACCCTGCACCATCTTGCGAAGTATTTTCTTTAAGTTCTTGTTGGCAACTTCTACAGCCCCATTTGCCTTTGGGCGATAAGGAGTAGAATTTTTATACATAATCTTAAATTGTTGGAACACTTCTTGCATCAAATAACTATTGAGATTTACAGCATTATCAGTGACAATTATCTTTAGAATGCCGAACCGACAAATAATATGGAAGTGAATAAAATCAATCACTACTTTCTTGGTCACCAACTTAAAATTCGCTGCTTTCACCCACTTCATGAAATAATCAATGACTACTAAAATAAACCTATGTCCATTCGAAGCCTTTGGTTTAATTGGCATAATTACGTCCATTCCCTAAGCCGCAAAAGGTCATGGAGCAGTTACTGTATGCAACTCAGATGGAGGGGAATGTATCAAGTCTCCATGTACATGGCATTCATGACATTTATGAATGAAATTGATGGAATCTTGCTCCATGGTGAGCCCATAATAACTTGCTCAAAATATTTTCTTTGCCAAAACATACCCACTCATGTGTGGTCCACAAATCCCAAAATGTACTTCACTCATGATTTTTGAAGTTTTTTCGCATCTACACACCTCAAAAGTCCCAAATTAGGAGTCCTCTTATACAAGATTCCTCTATTTAAGAAAAATCCACTAGACAAACGTTAAATAGGATATTTCCCAGTCTAAATATGTTCTTTGATATCATAGAACCACGGTTTCCTATCAAGTTCTTCTTCAACCATATTGCAATATGCATGTTGATCATGAATCTGTATATGCAAAGATCATGAATCTGTATATGTAAAGGGCTAATATAAGTTTTGTCGGGATGTTGAAGCATCAAAGATAAGGTCGCTAAAGCATCAGCAATCTCATTATGAGCTCTCGAAATGTGTTTGAACTTTACTGATACAAATCGTTAACAAAGATCTTGCAAACAACCTCTATATGGTAGGAGTTTCAAATCACGAGTCTCCCAATCTCTTTGGATTTGGTGGACTAATAAATCTGAATCTCCTAATACCAACAGTTCTTGGGACCCCATGTCAATAGCTAATCTCAATCTGAGAATGCAAGCTTCGTATTCTGCCATATTATTGGTATAGTAGAATTAAAGTTAGGCTGTTATAAGATAATATTGTCCTGGTTCAGAAATAAGAACTGCTCCTATCCTCACTCCTTTTACATTAGCAGCTCCATCAAATAATAACTTCCAGCCTGAATAGCAATCTTCAGAAACAAACTCATCAACATACAATACCTCTTCATTTGGAAAATAAGTCTTCAATGGCTCATACTCCCCATCTATAGGATTTTTAGCCAAATGATCCGCTAAATCTTGAGCTTTCATTGCAGTTCATGTCACATAGACAATATCATACTCTGTGAGCAATATCTGCCATTTCGCTAGTCTGCCTGTGGGCATGGGCTTTTAGAAAATGAACTTTAAAGGATCCATATGAGAGATGAGGTAAGTTGTATAAGATGACAAGTAATGTTTCAGCTTTTGAGATACCTAAGTTAAGGCACAACACGTCTTCTCAAGAAGAGTGTACTTAGCCTTATAAATGGTAAACTTTTTGCTAAGGTAGTATATGGCCTGTTCTTTTCTGCCTGTAACATCATGTTGACCCAATACACAATCGAAAGAATTGTATAACACAGACATGTACAATATCAAGGGTTTGCCTGGCTCTGGAGGAACCAAGATAGGCGGATTCGACAAGTACTTCTTAATTCTATCAAATGCCTCTTGACTTTCTTTAGTCCATTCAACTTTAGCATTTTTCTTCAACAACTTAAATATTGGTTCGCAGGTTGTCGTAAGCTAGGCAATAAATCTACTGATATAATTCAACCTTCCAAGTAAACTCATCACCTCCGTTTTGTTCTTTGGTGGAGGTAAATCTTGAATAGCTTTTTTTTAAGGATCTAACTCAATGTTGGCCGACTGATTATAAACCCCAAAAGTTTTCCCGATGAAACTCTAAATACATATTTTGCTGGGTTAAGTTTGAGATCATACCTCCAAAGCCTTTCAAAGAATTTTCTGAGATCCTTGACATGGTCAGACTGCTCTCTTGACTTAATGATCACATAGTCTACATAAACTTCAATATCTTTGTGCATCATGTCATGAAACATTGTTGTCATTGACTTTATGTAAGTTTCCCCAGCATTCTTTAGTCTAAAAGGCATGACTCAATAACAATATGTCCCCCATGGCATAATAAATGATGTCTTTTCTGCATCTTCAGGATCCATAATGATCTGGTGATATCCCGCATAACAATCCACAAAATATGCAAGATCATGTGTGGCACAATTTTCCAATAAAATATGGATATTGGGAAGTGGAAAATTATCTTTCAGACTCGCCTTATTTAGATCATGATAATCAACACACATCTGAACTTTGCCGTCCTTCTTTAAAACACGGACAATAGTTGCCAACCAAGTAGGATACTGGGCCACTCGAATGGCTTTAGCCTCAAGTTGCTTCGTGATTTCCTCTTTAATTTTTACACTCATGTTAGTTTTGAGATTTCTTAGTTTTTACTTGACAGGAGGAAAAGTAGGATCAATGGGCAACTTGTGAACTACCAAATCAGTGCTCAAACCGGGTATATCATCATAAGACCATGCAAAGATGTTTTTATACTCATGCAAAGCTTTAATTATAGCTTTCTTTTGTTGTGGTTGAGCATGTACACTTATCTTAGTCTCCCTAATATTTTCATGATCTCCTAAATTGATCGTCTCAGTTTTCTCCAAATTGGGATTTGTATTATTCTGAAACTGTTTGAAATCTTTGCTTATATCCTCAAATGCTTCTCCTTCATCGTATTCATCTTCTTTATTCATTATTTCAAAATTAGATTGGGTTTTTAAATCTGGTTGACAATTCTTCATGCATGTCACATCATTAGAATCGGCATAGAAAGAACTGTATGATAGAAGATAAATAAATAAAAATCAGACTTAAAATAAAATGAAAGGAGACTAAACTTTATTAAAAACAAAGATAGAAAGAGTTTTAACCTAAAATAATAAGTTTAAATATTTGAATTACAATCCTAGAATGATTCAAATTACAGAATAAGAAACAAACAAATCACTAAGACTGTAAGAAAAAATAAACAAACTACCAAGACTCCTTCATGATAGGAAGAGGAGTGGTCTCCTAATTGTTAAGCTGGATATCAGGGCCAAGAAACTGCACATCTGTATTTCTGGTACCTTCCCCAATTTCAACCATATCAACTTCAATGAACATATTCTGAAAAAGGTCAATCAACTCTGTATCATCACTCATTGATTCTACAACAAGTAACTTGGAGGACCCAACATCATTGACTTTGATGAAAGACTTATGAAGTGGTGGTATCGGTTGATAAGTGTCCATGAATCTTTCTTATGCTTTTTAGCTTTCTTTATATCTTGAGAAGTGGGCACGTATCCCAAACAAAAAGTACCAAGGTTCTCATAGAGGTTTACTAGATGAACCCTGCCTTGCAAAAACATCCCTAAACCTTTTCCTGGTTCGAAACCATGCTTCAACATTACATTCACTACCATAACAGATGCAGAGGATAATTGTGGTCTTCCAATAAGATTCTCTTCGAGGATATGCTCAACAACCACTACCTCAGAATTTTAAAGAATTAATACCCTGTTTGCAGTATCTTCTTTGATGGAGAAAACAGAGTAGTCTTTATACATAGATAAGTCTCTTTCACTATGAACGACTATCTCTTGCCTTTCACATTTAAATTTAACCATTTGATGCAACGTTGATGCGACTGCTTTAGCCCTATGAATCTATGGCCTTCCCAATAACATATTATATGAAGCATCAATGTTTAGTACTTAGAAATCCATAGAAAAATCCACAGGCCTGATTGTCAATATGAATTCTATTTCACCAATGGCATAAGTTTTTGATCCATCAAAACCTTTGACGTATACATTGTTAGGTCAGATTCTTTCTACATTAACATTCAACCTTTGCAAAGTTGACAAAGGAAAAATGTTAGCTCCTGATACTCCATCAATTAACACTCGAGTGATGATGGAATGCTCATATTTCACAGTAATGCAGAGACCCTTATTATGTCTAGTACCTTCCACAGGTAATTCATCGTCTGAGAAAGTAATCTTATTTGCCTCAAGGATCTTTTGAACAACTTTTTCCAGCTGATTTACTTTAATCTCACTGGGAACATATTCTTTGTTAAGAATCTTCATTATAGCCTTCCGGTGTTCTTTTGAATGCATTAATAAAGACAACAAAGAAATCTGTGCTGGCGTCTTCTCAATTGTTCCACAATAGAATATTCTGGCAGTTTTATTTTCTTCAAGAATTCTTCAGCTTCTTCATTAGTAACAGGCTTCTTGAATGTCATTCATTCTTCATTGTCTTGTTTATTCTTTCTTAACTCTACTAGGGCATAACATCTTATAGATCTAGTTAAATCTCCTACTTTATCCACATCTTCAATTATTTTTTCCCCTTGTGCAGTACCATAACACGATCATAATTCCAAGGGACTGCCTTGGTATTAATAATAGGTAATTGTGACATTGGTTTAATAATAATGAGAACTATGGGAGCTCCTTTTATGATTAAAAGAGGCTTGGGAGATTTTTTAGGAACAATAAGCTTTGGTTTTACTTGTCTTGACCCAATATTTTCTGAAATCTATTTCCCTACCACCTAGGAGACATTGAATAATTCGGGCTTTGTAGCATCTTCATCATTAAGTATCACTTCGAGCATGTTTGTTTCATTATGATCTGGAAGCTTTTGATTGACATTTCGAGAATCTAGACTTTCTATCATGATCTATTGGGTATTAATCAGCTCTTGAATGGCTCTTTTTAGATACCAACATTTCTCTGTGTCGTGCCCTGGGGCATCAAAACAATATTTACATCTTCTAGAATAGTCCAAGTTCTTCGGAGTAGGATTTGGGATCTTTCTCTCAATTAGGTTTAGAACATTCATTTTCCTCAGCCTATGAAATAAACTGGTGTAAGACATTCCAATAGGAGTGAAATTATCTTTGCTCATGTTATCCCTTTTGTAGTCTGCTCTAGAGGTCAAAAATTAGACCTAGGAAGGTCTTTTTGAATTTGCGAGATTGGTGGATGATTTTGGATGGCTGTTGCACGCCATTGTGGGTAAGAAGAAGCCCGAGCATATAGTTGTACATTATAAATAGGATATTGGGGGAGGGGGATAGAATGAAATATAACGGATTTTGTGCATATGGTTGACACGCACCTCTCTAATTTTGTCGTGGACTTGGTACGATAGTTGCGACATCCTCTTTTCTTTTCTTTCCCCCAAAACTTCCTGCACCACTTTGAATTGCCTGTGTTGTTTCTTTCAAAGCGGCCTGACTGATGATCTTTCCTGATTTTATTCCATTCTCTACCATTTCTCCAACTTTAATAACTTCAGGAAATGTACTTCTAGTTGTAGAAAGCAAGTGATGGAAATAATCAGGTTCCTATGCTTGCATAAAGATATCGATCATTTTAGATTCCTTTATCAATGGTCTGACTCTTGAAGCCTACTCTCTCCATCTGATACCATATTCTCGGAAACTTTCAGTCATTTTTTTTCTCATGTTGGCAAGCGTAGTGCGAAATGGTACTATCTCAATGTTATATTGAAATTGTTGAACAAAATCTCGAGCCATGTCATCCCACATGTGCTAACCGGAAATGTCTTGGTCAATAAACTATTCAGAAGCTATTCCTATCAAGATTTCTCCAAAGTAAGCCATCAATAGTTCTTCTTTTCCTCCTGCTCTCCTTAATTGTTTATAGAACCTTTTCAAGTGAGCAACAGGATCACCATGACCTTCATATTTGTCAAACTTTGGCATTTTGAAGCACAGTGGCAGATGAATATCAGGAAACATACACAAATCCTTGTATGAAACACTTTTTGGTCCACCTAATCCCTGTATATTTCTCATACTCTACTCCAGGCTTCTGACTTTTCTAGCTATTTCCTCTTGTTCCTCATTCTTAGCAATCTTCTCAACCACGATAGGAGTATTGTGTTGATGAACATGACAATGTAGATTTTGGGATTTAAAAGTCATTTCAGGAGGATACAACATATCATGACTTGGTTTCCTCATATTCTTCGGTCCTGTTGGTTAAGTACCAGCAGTAGCTGGTGCTACAAAAGTAAAAAGTGGGTTATTTGTGACAAAAGAATTCAGTGGGTGGATGGTAGAAGTACCAACAACTCCAGATATATTAACAAATGGGCCAAATCCTGGTGGGTAAAATGGATCACCAGTTTGAGCTGGGTTAGTATTTGGATCATTCGAAGTCAAAAGTCCAGGGATTAAAGAAGGCGGGGCTTGTCCATTCAACCAAGCTTGGTACATCTCTGCCATCTGTTGTTTCAATGACTTTATTTCTTCCAATGATGCTACTTTATGCAAAATCAATTGATTTTGCTCTTCTTCACTGTCAGACCTTATACCTTCTCTGCAGGTCATTTTTCTTTTACCTTTGTATCTAGTGTTATATGGATGTGATGCCAATTTAAACCACAAACCAACCTCCAATTACTTTATCTTTCTATAACCAAGTAGCAAATGGGTGAGTGTTATATATTTAACACATTATAATGCCATGTTATATATCATGCTTCTATATGCATTTTCCAATCTGTCATGGAAGGTTTTGTGTTTCATCCCAGCTTTTCTAGGGATATTATTTACAAATGTTATGATCGAACCCTTTGGAGGGTTGCCTACGTATCATGCCAGGACATGATCTGATCTTGCATAGTTTGGGAGGAATTTAACAAAATGATTGTTTTGTCTTTTTTTTTATTGAAGAAAATAAATAAAGTAAGTGAAGTAAAACATATGTAATATATATAGAAATAAACAATCAACTTCATTACATTCTATAATATAAATATGACAAAATAACTGACCCAACTCCTAAAATAAAACCTACTAACTAACATCTGAAAACTAGAAGACATAATATCTAACCAAGAAGTTTTAAAATAGCAAAAGTAAAACTATGACAAAGAAAACAACTATCCATTCAAGGAGACTTCAGCTTAATATGTCCTCCAATGAAATAGTGAGACGCTGTGTGAAAGCTGGTACTTGTGCCAAAAAGTCCTCATGATCCAACTGCCAATAATCCAAACCCATTCTGCCTGTATCCTGTGCTACACGGCGGACCTTCCCTCTAAGAGACAACTTGGTCGGTAGCAAGGCAACAACGCCTTCGTTGTCGATCCGAATCCCACCTAACATGTGTGACTATATCCTTCACCAGGTGCCTTGACACTCCGGCTATCTCAAAAGAAGGTGGATGCATATGCTGCATTCCCTCTATCCTATTTCAGAGACTTGGAGGGGGTACGCAAGAGAAGACAATTTATAAATACAGTTCAATCAATATCAAAGCGGTAAATAAATGACAAGTAACACATACGGCCAACAAACACAATATCAATAATAATTTAAACAAGTATAAGTCAATACAAAAAGTTCGAATTCTTATAATTTCCCCAGCAGAGTCGCCAGAGATGTCACATCCCTTTTTTGCTCGGAGGAATCGAGATCGAAGGATTTTTTCAATTAAAGTGACGGTTTTGAATAGAGATTATTTTAATTACAGAGTCGCCACTTGAAATTGAGTTTTGGTATTCCAAGTCACCTTTGGAATCCCTAATCAAAAGAAAATGACTTTTTACTATGGGCTGGGAAAACAGAAGACTGGGTAAGGAATTCTGCTGACCAAGGGGAAGGTTTGAGGCACCCCTCGAGTTTCATGGTTCTAGCACGGTCATTTTATTGACTTATACTTAACTAAAACTATTTCAATAAATTGTGTTAAGACCTAAATTCGCTTATTTTATTATACTAAAACTCGTCTATTATTTCATAATAAATAAATCGGTGAAATTTTTTAAAGATTTATCAAGTTAATTTTAGAAAAATATTTACCAAGGTGTATTTTTACATCCTTGTATATTTAAATGTCTCAAAAAGATGTGCACACCACATTCTTAATCAAGACAAACAAATGTTAAACATGTTTTAAAATTACCTAATATTAAGGGTGTGTCTACTCAAAATTTTATTTAACATTAATAGTAATCTAAAGTAATTTTACTTTTCATTTAAAAAATAATAATAATAATAATAATTAATTTAATAATAAAAATAAAAATAATAAAACTCTATTAATATAACTAATAAAATAATATAATAGTAATATATAAGAAAAAGACAAACTGATTCATATTACTAATTTTGATCCACTAAGTTTAAAAATAAAATATATACATACAAATTTTAAATACACGCTTAATACAACTATCTAGACTCCATTTCTTTCTCTCTCTCTTTCTCAAAATCGCTGCTACTGATCAATCCATAAAATGGCATTCTCTCTTTCTTTTTCAGTATCAATAATAATATTGTTCTTGTAATAGTGATTTGGGGTTTCCTCGGAAGTTGTTATTTGTCACTGACAAAATAAAATGGCTAACAATGCTGGATATAGGCGGAGCGGTGTGGCAATTTTAGGGTTGTTTACCAGCAATGGGATGGGTAGAAAGGGGTCAATGATGATGTGGGAAAGGGGAAAGGAGATCGGCAGCGGCTTAAGAAAGGGGAGAGGGGAAGCTTTCGATCAGATTCGGCACTGAAGAGGGGAGATACGCTGGATCTGGTGGTTTCCGGCAAAATGGAAGGGATAAAAGAGGGTATTTCGGTGCGAGGAATAAGGGTGCGGCAACGGTGGCCTCGCTAGCCGTTTGGTTGCCATCTTTAACAGCTTTTGAGGGAGTTTTAGTGGTTGTTTCGTCAAATTTTAGATGGGTTTCCGGCGAGGAAATAGGAAGTTCGTGCACGGTTGATGGTTGGTTTCTGGCGATAAGTCGCTGGAAAAATCACATTTTTGAACTGCTTTTCTCCTTTATCTTCAATTTTTTTAATGGATTTTTCCGTCATTTGTTATATTGTGTGTGATATGTGCAGTATACAAATTGACAAATTACATGTAAGTATACAGTGTGTGTAAAATTCAG
This sequence comes from Capsicum annuum, assembly GCF_002878395.1. Lineage (NCBI taxonomy): Eukaryota > Viridiplantae > Streptophyta > Magnoliopsida > Solanales > Solanaceae > Capsicum > Capsicum annuum. Next base: position 178,007,820 of record NC_061114.1, on the reverse strand, counting down.
AATTTGTGAATACATGTGTGTGTTGTGAATATTTCCATTAAAACATGTCCAAGTCCGTTATACATGGTTTCAAATATTTATATAATCAGATATATAGTATAACTTATAATCATATTAATATCAATAATCAAACTTTTGCATATCAGATGATACATGAAGTCATTGAACAATAATTTATAAAATAACGATACAAAAATAGATAAAAAAAGTGTTTGATGAATTCAAACGATTGTAAGTACAAAATATTGCCACCGGAAACTCAACAGAAAATTGATTTCCACTTCAACTTTTTTCTTTTTTTTGGACTGAGGATTTTCTCTCTGTTAATTTTCTCTATTTTTTTATCTGATACTCTGATGGTGAATGTCAAAAGTCTGTACTCTGTGGGTCAAGAGTCCTATAAATAGACAATTATTGGGGGGGGGGGGGGGGGAATAGGGAAGGGAACAGTTACTTAGGATAGGAATGTGTTTTTAAATTTCGAAATAAATTATTACTACTATTTTTTTTAAAGACAATAATAAAAATAATAATAATTATAATAGTAACATTTAATTAATTTTATGTTTAAGAAAAATATAATAAAATTTACAAATAGTTAAAATAAATAAAATAATACCAAAATTATTAATTTATTAAAATTATGAAAAACAAATATAGATTTTATTTATTATTAGTTTTAATATCTCAAAATTACCTTTACTTAATTATTTATTTTTAACTAAAAATTTATTAAAAATAAAAATAATAATAAAAGTATAATATATGATTAAATATTTAAAATTGAGGGAGGATAAAAAATCATGTGTCTACAATCACTTTTCTGGGTCATGTCATATCTAGTGAAGGGATCATGGTGGATCCACAGAAAGTTGCAGTGGTTAAGAAGTGGCCTAGACCCAAGATTCAGACTGATATTCGAAGCTTCTTGGATTTAGCTGATTACTATAGGATATTGTGGAAAGTTTCTCTTCTATAGATGCCCCATTGACTAAGTTAACTTAGAAGAAGGTGAAGTTCTTGTGGTCTGATGCTTATGGGAGTAGTTTTGAGAAGCTGAAGGATAAGCTGACTTTAGTTCCTTTCTTGATATTGCTTGAAGCCACTGATGGTTTTGTCTTCTATTATGATGCATACTATGTGGGGCTTGGTTGCATTTTAATGCAACATGGCAAGGTGGTAGCTTATGCCTCTAGATAGTTGAAGGTGCATGAGAAGAATTATCCGACTCATGATTTGGAGTTGTTGATTATGGTGTTTGCATTAAAAATTTGGCATCATTATTAGTACAGAGTGCATATAGATATCTTTTCTGATCATAAGAGCCTGCAATATGTGTTCACGCAAAGGAGGTGAATCTCAGGCATAGGAGGTGGCTTGAATTGCTGAAAAACTTTGACCTGAGTCTACACTACCATCCAGGTAAAGCTAATGTGATTGTTGATGCTCTTAGAAGGTTATCCATAGGAAGTCTAGCTTAAGTGGACGAGGACAAGTGGGAATTGGTAAAAGTTGTTCACCATTTGGCCAACCTTAGAGTTCACCTCTTGGACTCTGAAGACAGTAGTATGTTTTTTCAAGAGGTGAAAAGGTCATCTCTTGGTGTTGAGGTAAAAGAGAAGCAAATATTAAATCCTATCTTGAGGCAAATCAAGGGGGATATAGGAGGGAAGAAAGTGAAAGCCTTCAAGGTAGTGGTGATGGTACTTTGCGATACCAAAGGAGGTTATGTATTCTCAATGTAGATGGGTTGCAAGAGAGTAACTTGGCCGAGGCTCACGAGTCGCATTACAACATTCATCCTAGTTCGATGAATATGTATCCTGATATTAAGGATATCTATTAGTGGATCATTATAAAGCGAGATGTGGACAGTTTTATGGCTAAATGCATTGTGTGCCAACAAGTGAAGGTTGAGTATTTGAGTCCCGGAGGGTTATATGAAGAAATTGATTTTCCTGTGTGAAAGTGGGAAGTGATTAATATCAATTTTGTTACCGGTCTTTATTGGTCTCAGAATCAGTGTGTTTTAATTTGGTTCATCATGTGTAGGATGACTAAGTATGTCACTTCTTGCCAATGAGGACTAACTTTTCGACGGAGAAATATGTAAAATTATTCATTGAGGAAATTGTGAAGTGTATGGGGCTCTTGTTTCCATAATGTTAGAACGTGGTGCTCAGTTCTTATTGCAGTTTTGGCACTCATTTTAGAGAGGTTTTGGGACCAAGGTGAACCTTAGGTCTTCTTTCCACCTGCAGTCGCATGGGCAAGTAGAAAAAACTATTCAGACAATGGAAGATATGTTTCAAGCTTACGTGATTGACTATGGTGGTTTGGGTTGATCATTTTTCTTTTATAGATTTTGCGTATAATAATAGCTACCACTCTCATTTTGGGATAGCTCTGTTTGAGGCCTTGTACGGTAGGAGGTGTAGGTCTTCTATTGGATGGTTTAAGGTTGGTGAGGTTGAGATATTTGGCCTAAATTTCTACTATCAAGCTATAGAGAAGGTGAAGGTGATTTTAGATAGTCCTAAGTGAAGGTGATTTTAGATAGTCCTAAAGCCGCCCAAAGTCTCGAAAAGCCCTATGCAGATGTGAGGCATAGAGAGTTAGAGTTTGAGATTGGTGATTGGGTGTTCCTGAAGGTATCTTCCATAAAGGGAGTGACATAGTTAGAGAAGAAGAGGAAGATCAGTCCTCGGTATATGGACTCGTACTTGATCTTGAAGAGGTTCAGTAGTGTTTCATATAAATTAAAGTTTGCCTCTAGTTTGAGTTTCATTCACTCAGTATTCCATGAATCGATGTTGAGAAAGTGTATGGGTGATCCCTTGCTGATTATGCCTATCAAAGATATTGGTATTTTGAATTCCTTGTCTTGTGAGGAAGTCCAAGTTGAAATCTTAGATAGGCAAGTTTGTCGATTATGGACAAAGGACATAGCTTCGGTAAATTTTCTATAGAGGAACCACAAGATTGAAAAGGCTACTTGGGAAGCCGAAGAGGAAATGAAGTCCAAATATCCATTCCTATTCCCTATTCTTGAAAATGATGCTTGAGGTATATGTATGCTTGAGATATATTTTGATCTTAAAATCTTTGTTTTCTATCTTAATTGAAAGGAAATTCGAAATTCCTAAATATTCTTGTTTTCTATCTTAAAGGTAAGAGTAGTGATGTTTGGGGCCTAATCGTGCTGGTAAATACCTTGTCCCATCATTCAGGGATGAATGATCCAAGTAGGGGAGAATTGAAACACCCCGGATTTTGGACCTTGAAAACTTCTTAAGCTTTGAGCTTACTGTCTTGGTTATGACTTGACCCCATGAGTCGTAGGGTATCTCAACGGGTCAGGTGACCTCAGTCGTAAGGTGACCAATGTGTGGTGTTGATTTTCTATCCTGGGTACCCTTTGAGGGAACAAGTCAGAAAAACTTGTGATGAGTCATTAAGAGGAGTCTTAACCAAATCATTTAAGTTTGTAGCGTGATTCCGCTCTGGGCATGAGTGGCTCACTAAGAGCCATAGGAAAATATTACAAGTCATGGGTTGAAATAGTAAGGAATGTAGTGTTTAACCCATTTGAGTTCTATGTTGACTACGATTGGACCTTAAGAGTCGTAGAGACTCATTATGGGTTGGTTGGTTGAGTCGTAAGTATAGTAGCTTGTGTTCTTGGTAAAACTTTCTTGGTTATTTCAAGGTTAGGAACACTTAGGATTTTCAAGATATTAATCAATTGAGGCTTCCAAGGGTGATTTCTCTCCATACTACTTGGTGTTTAAGTCATGTTAGTCTTCCCTCATTGTCAATTTTGAAAAAGTATGTGATTTAAAGTATTATTCATGGAATATTGATGTTGGATTTTGAACTATGGATTAAAGGTTTTTATATAAACTGTTTAAATGCTTCTTCCATGATATTTATGAATCTGTTGTGTTCCAATTGATAGTTGGTTAATGCATTAGGGTGCATCGAAATGGTGGATGTAAACTGGGGTACAATGGAATCCCCAAATTGATTATTTTGGTATGGAAATTATTAATAAACTCAACTCACTTGCATTATTGATTTTGATTTACGTATTACCACTTTTCTTGTCTTGTTTCTTGAAAATAATGCATGGTATAAATTGTTAATTGGTTAAGGATGGTTTTAAAAACCTTATGGGGTACAATGGAATCCCCTAAGTGAATAGTTTACAAAAATCTTATGGGGTACACGAAAATCCCCCAAGTGGTTTTAATAATTGAGTCTGCAGGGTACATGGAATCTCCTAAGTCTTTGCTTAATGAAATTTCTTGCAAGCTACAGTTGGTATGACGATACCACTTAATAATGCCTTAATAATTGACTCCTGAAATTGGTGGTTTAGTTATGTGGTAAATGTTTTAATTTTTCAATAATGGGGGTTATGATAGCTAGCCGTGAAGGTGTGAGTTCGAAGGATGGACACTGGAAACGCATATTTTTTGACATGAGGGTTGGACTTGATGACCATGTGATTGTGGGGTATAAGGGAATCCCCCATGTCTATGCATGTATACATGTATCATAGAGGGCAAATGATATAAGGGAATCCACAACCATTTATGATATCTCTGGTTCGTGTGGCTAACACGCACTGGGGCCCGTTCAGGGGGTAACATTGGACCCATATATCCTGTGGGTGGACTTATGATGGTAAATCTACACAACCCATGTTAAGGATTTGAAATGCATGTTAAACCTTGTTCCCTCTCCCTACATGGTATATATGTATATGTGTATTCGCATATGGTTATGTGCATTGGTTTGAATTTGTTTTGGATTGATGGCGTTACTTTATCTATATCCGTGAGTTACATGCTAGAGTTCACCCTACTAACTATGTCTGGACACTGTATCCCCATGCGATGCAGAACCGACCATACTTTCACTCCTCCTGCTCAATGACTATGTGATTCGGGGACAACTTTCGAGTCAGACTAAAGTGGTAAGCTTCGATATTTTAGAAGACCCTATTTCATGCGATGGATTTCTTTATGTCCTTACTATTCCTTTGATCTTTATTTTGGCTATGGTCGGGGGCATGTGCCGACTGTATAGTCTTTGGTTTTGATTAGAGGCTTTGTCGGACTACTGTGGGCATGAACAGTGTCGGTATTAGTGTTGGCATTGGTATTGGTTGGATGTTTGTGTAATACTCCGCACTTTTCCTAGCTTAAATTCATTTCTAGAATGTTAAGAAATAGCTTCCAAAATGAAAAATATTTATTTCGTGTGAAAAATTTCAGATTTAGACCTACCATTGTGGGGAAAATTGAATAAGCTTTCCATCGATAATAAATTCACCCAATTTCGATACTCGATTGAGGAGTTAGAGCATATTTTTTAAAGTTGACAGTGTTACGCCTGGGCACTTGGCGTATCATGATAGCCCTACATCATGGAGATGGCTAATTTACCAGTTGTCGATTTTCAGTAGCCCGACGCGATATTGACACATCGCGCCAGTGGCCAAAATGGCATTTAAAAGGGGCACCGTGATGGTGGCGCGATGCGGAGAATGTCCAGTTCCCACTCATCCATTTTCCAGTAAGCCACCGTGATAGTGGCGTGTCACAGTAACCAGCCAAATCAAAAAATGTTACTTTTTTCCAGTTCCATTTAGAAGTTTAAAAGAGGTATTTTGGTCAATTCCTAAGGCCCCAATCCATCTAAAACACAAGATTAATCATATTTAAAGCACTTTGTGCTCATTATTCATCATTCTCTTCAAAAGCAAAACCCTAGAGCTCTAAAATTTCTTCTCCAAGAAATCAAAATCCTCCATTGACTCTCCAAGAATGCTTAAGATTGAGGATTCCTAAGGCTAGATAAGCAATAATCCATCTTCAAGAACTCAAATAAGAATCAATAATTCAAGTTTCTCCATCTAATCATCTACCAAGGTATGTGGGGCTTATGAACAAGGATTTTCTTCCTTCCTTGTGCCCAAAACCAAGTTTTCTGTTTAAAAGTTATATGATTTTGAATGATTATTTATGAGATTTGAATTAGGGTTCATACCCATTATTTCTCTTTGCAAGATTCTGAGATTTCAAGTATTTTGAAAGTTAAATTGCATGTCTATTTTCATATTTTCATGCCTATTGCAGTAATTTATAGATTCTGAGATAAATTATCATTGTTTTTAATATCAAGCCTGATTTTCATGATGTTTTGACATGAGATTGAAGCATGGGTTATTACCCCGAGATTGAATATTATTGTTTCAAAAAAGATGATGCTTTAAGCTTCCTACTATCAAATTATTTATAGATTTTCAATAAAGCTTTGATCTTTTGATATCGGATTAGCTATGGAATCTATTTTTTAGATTATTACAGATTAAAGAATTTAGATCAGCTTTATTTATAAATTTTATTAGATAAATACATAATTGGTTATAGATAAACACTTACACTAGTTTTAAAGTGGATTTCTAATAGAATGAACGTAGCAAATAAAAAGGAAGTAGTATTAAGTACAGAGCGGGAAGTGTGGGATTAGCGTGCCCTATCTTTCACAAAACTATGTATCCTATGTATGTACAAATTATGAGATTATTCCCATTTCTATATGAATGATAGATTTAGCCTGTGATCGATCACATGGAAAGTAGGTTATACTCCCTGGCAAGAGTATGACACCTCTCCCCAACGTGAGGTTTCATTCTTAGGAAGAAGAGATGTTGGACTCCATGTTAGCTCACATGGTTTATGTCGGTTAGAAAAACCTCCCTAATAGTAAATACTTTCAGAATAGTTTTTAAAGTATTTTCCTCAAGATAAAGTGTTTTCCCTACAGTTTAATAGTAAAGATTTTTAGAAAACTAAATGTAAAGGCTCACACTTTACTCAAATTATGCTTTACAGAAAGATAACAGTTACAGACTTCAGGTTTTAGATTTTAGATTTCAGAAGTGAGCTATTTCTACACTGAGACAGTATTATTTAAGGACAAAATACAAGTGTAGCTTTCAGAACTAAATGCTATGACTCACTACATTTATATTGTTTGATTGATTTATTATTCGTAATCGTAGTATTTCAGATATTCCAGCTTATGTGAGTCATTTACATTTATCATACATTGTTTTATAAATTATGATGATAAGATGATGTTTTACTTATGCATTTCACCCCCATATACTCAATATATCCTCAAAGTACTGATCCACATATATGTCTATGTATTATATTATCTCATAATGCAGGTTCAGGTGCTCATTAGCAACAACGTGAGTAGTTCAAGTATCTCCATCCACATCCTATAGTTGGTGAGTCCTTATCGTTCGTGGACTTGTTCACTAAGATCTTACAGTTTATCAGTTAACATAATTTAGTATTCTTTTCAGACAATTTGAGTTAGCTGAGGGTTTGTCCGAATAACTCTCTAGATGTTAGTAGTAGAAGCTTGTCAGACTATTAGTTGTGATTCAGCTTATTCTGTATTGATGTTTCATACATTATGTTCAAATTACTCTTAGCTATTTCAGATAGTTTTCGCATTCAGTATAACTTTTATGCCTATATTACCTTGATTATGAGATTTATATCTAGTAGAAGGCAGACAGGGTTAGCTTTAGGCTACTCATAGTCTTGAGCACTGTGTGACATCTCAGGATCAGATTTCAGGGTGTTAAAAACTTGGTATTAGAGCCTATGGTTTTTAAGAGTCTCATGGAGTCAGAAAAGCTGCGTTACGTTGAGTCTTGATCATGGGTGTGAAGCGCATCACATTTAGGAGCAAGAGTCTATGGAATGTTTTTAGGAAATCATCTCTTTCTTTCATGATCTATCATGCTTACATTATCTCTTTCTACTTTTAAATTGTACTTTTATATAATAGTTAAATATGCTGCCTCATTGAGCTAATGCCTATAGAAATGATAACCAGCCACCCCAGCCCATTGATTTTTTAAATAAAAATGTATCCCATGTTGAGTTTAGGGCTACCTTTCAGGCGTTAGCCTAAGCTATGCCTGATAATGTTCAGGGAAATCATCAGAATCAGGTTGCAATCCCATTTCAACAGAATGGGGATTTAGCAGTAGGTAGAATCAGAAACTTTATAAGAATGAATCCACCAGAGTTCTTTGGGTCAAAGAACGCTTAGGGCCCATAACTTTATTTAGAAAAGGTGAAGAAGATCACCCAGATTAAGCATATTTTTGAGAAGGAGAGTTTAGAGTTGGCATCATATAGATTGAAGGATGTAGCGTATGATTAGGTAGTGATGTGGAAGAATGGTAGAGGTGAGCATGTTGTTCCTATGAGTTGGCAGGTATTTTACGATGCTTTTCTAGACAATTTCTTCCCTCTTAAGATAAGATAAGCTAATATAGAGGAGTTTATGAATTTGAGGTAGGGCTCGATGATAGTGAAGGAGTATTTTCTTAAGTTCAATCAGTTGTCTAAGTATGCCCCTGGTACGATGGTTGATCCTAGGGCTAGTATGAATAAGTTTATTACTGGAGTGTCTAGTTTGGTAGTCAAGGAGTATAGGACTGCCATGCTTATTGTAGAAATGGATCTTTCTAAATTGATGATACATGCTCAGCAGATTGAGGTAGAGAAGTTAAAGGGGAGAGATAGAAATAAGAAGAGGGCTAGAATAGGACAGTTTGAGAATGGTCATAATAGGTCTCATGGAGGAAATAGTTGATAATTTTAGAATCGTTCATCTATGCCAGCACCATATTCAGCTAATGCTCCCGCTCCCAGAGGTAGACAGGAGCAGTGGGGTAAGTATTCTATGTCCAGATCCTAGAATAGTATGAGTGGTAGGACCTTTTATCCTCCACGTGCTAGATGTGGTAAAATTTATATCGATAAGTGCATGGCTGGACAGAAGGGTTGATTTTGGTTTGGTAAGTTGGGTCATGTTATTAGAGATTTTCCTTATACTAAACAATGAAACAGAGATGTTCATCCCCTGACTCAGACTGCTAGTGCACTAGCTCTTTTAGGTTACCTAGTTTCTCCTCAGGGTGCATCATCCAGTATCGGTGGCGGTCAGTGCTAGAATTAATTCTATGCTTTACTATTCCATCTGGAGCAAGAGGATTCACCAGATGTTGTTATGCTTTGTGTCTTTCATTTTGATGTTTATGTGTTGTTAGACCCTGGGCCGAGTTTCTCTTATGTGACCCTGTTAGTTGCAGTAAATTTTGATATAAGTTCTGAAAAGATCCCTGAGCCTTTTTGGTATCTACCCCAGTGGGTGAGTCAGTTGTTACTAAATAGATCTATATAAAGTGCTTTATCACTATATATCATAAAGTCATGTGAGCAGACCTAATAGAGTTAGATATGGTGGACTTTGATCTTATTCTTGGTATGGATTGGCTCCATTCTTGTTATGCCTCTATAGATTATTCCACCTGAGTGGTGAAGTTTCAATTTTCAGTTGAGCCAATCTTTGAGTGGAAAGGTAATTTAGTGTCTCCCAAAAGTCATTTCATATCTTATCTTAAAGCCCGAAAGTTGATTTCCAAAGGGTGTATCTGTCATCTTGTTCGAGTTAAAGACACTAAGTTTGAGAATTCGACGGTTCAATTAGTCAGTGTGGTTAGTGAGTTTCTTGATTTTTTCTCAAAGATTTGCTAGGGGTACCTCCCTATACGAAAATCAAATTCTATATTGACCTTCTTCCAGATACTCAGCCTATTTCTATATCTCCATATCTTTTGGCTCCCGCCGAGCTTAAGGAGTTGAAGGAGAAACTCAAAGACTTTTCAGATAAAGGCTTTATAAGGCCTAGTGTATCTCTATAGGGCGCTCCTGTCCTATTCGTGTGAAAGAAAGATGGTTCTTTGTGAATGTGCATTGACTATCGTCAGCCAAATAAGGTCACAGTAAAAAAAACCCTCTTTCTAGAATGATGACCTGTTTGATGAACTCTAAGGTGCAAGTTATTACTCAAAGATAGACCTTAGATCCGTCTATCATCATCTTAAAGTAAGGAAATATGATATTTTAAAGACAACTTTTAGAACCCCTTATGGCCATTTTGAGTTTCTAGTCATGTCCTTCGGACTAACAAATGCCCCAGCAGCTTTCATGGACTTGATGAACAGATTGTTCAAATAGTATTTGGACATATTTGTCATAGGCTTTATTAATGATATTCTTGTCTACTCTCGTAGTGAGAATGATCATGCAGACCATCTAGGAATTGTGTTGTAAATCCTTAGAGACCCCCAGTTGTTTGCCAAGTTCAGCAAGTGTGAATTTTGGGTAAGTTCATTATATTTCCTTGGTCAATCATTTCTAGTAAAGGTATTAGAGTTGATCCCTAAAAGATAAAAGTCGTAAGAAATTAGCCTAGACCTATTTCTCTGTCAGACATTAGGAGTTTCTTGGGTCTAACTGGTTACTATAGACGTTTGATTGAGGGTTTCTCGTCTATTGCATCTCCTATGTCTATATTTACACAAAAGAAAGTTGAGTTTCAGTGGTTAGATTCCTGCGAGAAGAGTTTTCAGGAGTTGAAGACTCGACTCGCTTCAGCCCCAGTTTTAGCATTACCTAATTTTACAGATAGTTTTATGGTTTATTGTGATGCCTCCAAAGTTCGTTTGGGTTGTGTTTTGAGCCAGAGAGGTAAGGTCATATCCTATGCCTCTAGACAGCTTAAGCCCCATGAAAATAATTACCCAACCCATGATCTTCGGTTAGCTGCTGTTGTGTTTGCTTTGAAAATTTGGAGACATTATTTGTATGGTGTGCATGTGGATGTATTCACAGATTACAAAATCTTGCAGTATGTGTTTACATAAAGGGGTTTGAACCTTTGTCAGAGGATATGGTTAGAGCTATTGAAGGATTATGATATGAGTGTGTTGTATCATCAAGGCAAGTCCAACATAGTGGCAGACGCCCTTAGTAGACTGTCTATCAAAAGTGTTTCTCATGTGGAGAATGATAAGAAAGAGTTAGTTTGGGAAGTTCACAGTTAGCTAGATTGGGTGTGAGATTGGTTGACTCAGCTGAAGGGAATGTTTAGGATCAAAGTAGTTCCAAATCTTCCCTAGTTTTGGAAGTGAAGGAGAAGCAAGATAAGGATCCTAGTTTGGTCAAACTAAAGGATTCAGTTAAAGACCAAAAGGTGGAAGTTTTCTCCTAAGGGGGAGATGGTGTGTTGAGATACCAGATTAGATTGTGTGTGCCTTGTGTTGATGATTTGAGGCAAAAGATTATAGCGGAAGTGCATGCTACACATTATTCCATCCATCCTAGAGCCACCAATAAGTACCGCGACTTACGAGAAATATATTGGTGGAGGGGCATGAAAAGAGATATAGCAAAGTTTGTAGCCAAGTGTGCAACTTGTCAATAGGTTATGGTAGAGTACCAAAGACCTGGTGGTGCATTGCAAGAGTTTGGTATTCTAACTTAGAAGTGAGAAGAGGTGAATATTGATTTTGTGACTAGTTTACCCCATTCGCGTCGTCAGCATGACTTAATTTAGATTATTATGGATAGATTGAGTAAGTCAGCACATTTCTTGCCAGTTCACACGTATTACACAGCTAAAGATTATGCTAAGTTGTAAATCCGAGAGATAGTCAGATTGCATGGAGTTTCTATGTCCATTATCTCAGATAGCTGCACTCAATTTACCTCTCAGTTTTAGAGAGCCTTTCATAAGGGTCTTGGTACCCAAGTTCATCTCAGTTTAACTTTTCATCCGCAGACAGATGGTCAGACAGAGAAGACTAATCATACTTTAGAGGACATGTTGAGGGCATGTGTACTTGATTTCAAAGGCAGTTAGGTTGAGCATTTACCATTGATTGAGTTCGCTAATAATAATAGTTATCATGCTAGTATTCAGATAGATCCGTTTGAAGCACTTTATGGGCAAAGATTTAGATTGCCAGTTGGTTGGTTTGAAGTGGGTGAGGCCGCCTTGATTAGGCCAGACATAGTGTATAAGTCCATGGAGAAAGTTTAGTTGATCAGAGAGAGATTGAAAGTAGCCCAGAGTTATCAAAAATCCTAGGCCGATGTGTGAAGAAGAGATCTTGAGTTTGAGGTTGATGATCTTGTGTATTTAAAAGTTTCACCGATGAAAGAGGTAAAGATATTTGGCAAGAAGGGAAATCTTAGTCCCCGTTATGTAGGTCCCTTCCATATTTTGATTCGTGTTGGGAAGGTGGCGTATGAGCTTGAACTACCCGTAGATTTATCCTTAATCCATCCAGTATTCCATGTGTCCTTGTTAAATAAATGCATGGACAATTCAGATGTTATAGTTCCTCTCAAAAGTACTGATATTCAGAGTAGCCTTTCTTATGAAGAAGTCCCAATAGAGATTCTTGATAATCAGATTCATAGACTAAGGAAAAAAAAGTTCCCATGGTCAAAGTTTTGTGGCAAAATCAATCCGTTGAGGGTGCTACTTGGGAAGCAGAAGCAGACATGCGTACCAAGTATCCACATATCTTCTCCACGAACTCAGATTCAACCAAAGGTAATAGTTTTCCTTCATTCAGTTCTTTTCCAGTTTCAGATTCAGCTATATGTAGTTATCTTCATGAGAATTCATACACTCTCAGATCAGTTCAGTAGCTCATTTTAATTGAGATTCAGTTTATTTTAGTTGTGCATGGTAGTTTATAGCCTTAGATTTCTCAGTATTTTCTAGCTTAAATTAGCCATATTTGAGAAAGAATGTTCCCAAGAGGGACATATTGTAATACCCCGCACTTTTCCTAGATAAAATTCGTTCCTAGAATGTTAAGAAATAGCTTTCAAAATGAAGAATATTTATTTCATGTGAAATTTTCCAGATTTAGACCCCCCATTTTATGGGAAATTGAATAGGCTTTCCATCGATACCAAATTCACTCAATTTCGATACTCGATTGAGGAATTTAAGCATTTTTTAAGTTAACAGTGTGCCACCTGGCACTTGGCGCGCCACAGAGGTGGGTAAAATGATAATTGTCTAATTCCAGTGGCCCTCCACGATATCCTTATATCATGGAGAAGCCCAAATTCCCAATTGTCCTATTCCAGTAGATCGATGCGATATTGGCGCGGTGCAGAGAAGGCCAATTTCCCAGTTGTCTAATTCCAGTAGCCCAACGTGATATTGGCGCAATGCGCCAGTGGCTAAAATGTCATTTCAAAGGGGCACCACGATGGTGGCTTATCGTGGAGAATGTACAGTTCCCACTGGTCCATTTTCCAGTAAGACACCGCGATAGTGGCACGTAGTGGTGGCCAGCCAAATCAAAAAATATTGCTCTTTTCAATTCCATTTAGAAGTTTAGAAAGGGTATTTTGGTCAATTTACAAGGCCCCAATCCGTCGAAAACACAAGATTAATCATATTCATAGCACTTTGTACTCATTATTCATCATTCTCTTCAAAAGTAAAACCCTACAGCTCAAAAAGCTCTTCTCCAAGAAATTAAAATCCTAAATTGATTCTTCAAGAAAGCTTAAGATTGAGGATTCCCAAGGCTAGATAAGAAAGAATCCATCTTCAAGAACTCAAATAAGAATCAATAACTCAAGTTTCTCCATTTAATCATCTACCAAGGTATGTGGGATTTATGAACAAGGATTTTCTTCCATCCTTGTACCCAAAACCAAGCTTTTTATTTAAAAGTTACATGATTTGAATGATTATTCATGAGATTTGAATTAGGGTTCATACCCATTATTACTCTTTGCAAGATTCTGAGATTTCAAGTATTTTAGAAGTTGAATTGCATGTCTATTTTCATATTTTTATGTCTATTGCAGTAATTTATAGATTTTGAGATGAATTATCATTGTTTTCAATATCAGGAATGATTTTTGTGATGTTTTGACATGAGATTGAAGCATGGTTATTACCCCAAGATTGAATATTATTATTTCAAGAAAGATGATGCTTTAAGTATTTTATCATCAGATTATTTATTGATTTTCAGTAAAGCTTTGATCTTTCAATCATTAGATTAGCTATGGAATCCACTTTTCAGATTATTATAAATTACAGAATTTAGATCAACTTTATTTATAGATTTTATTAGATAAATGTATAATTGGTTTTATGTAAACCCTTATGCTAGTTTTAAAGTGGATTTCCAATAGAATGAGTGTAGCAAATAAAAAGGAAGTAGTATTTAGCATCGACGGGAAGTGTGGGATTGGCGTGCCCTATTTTCCACAAAACTATGTAGCCAATGTAGTTATAGATTATGAGATTATTACCATTTCTGTATGGATGATATATTTAGCTTGTGATTGATCACATGGAAAGTAGGTTATGCTCTCTGACAAGGGTATAACACATCTCCCCAACATTAGGTTTTTTCTTTAGGAGGACAAGATGCGGGACTCCATGTTAGCTCATATGGTTTATGTTGGTTAGAAGAACCTCCCTAATATTAAAGGCTATAAGAATAGTTTTTAAATTATTTTCCTTAAGATAAAGTGTTTTCCCTAGAGTTTAATAGTAAAGATTTTCATAAAACTAAGTGTAAAGGCTCACAGTTTACTCAGATTATACTGTACAGAAAGATACCAGGTACAGACTTTAGCTTTTAGATTTTAGATTTTAGATTTTAGAAGTAAGCTTTTTCTACACTTAGAAAGTATGATTTACAAACAAAATACCAGTATAGCTTTCAGAACTAAATGTTATGACTCATTAGATTTATAATGTATGATTGATTTATTATTCATGATCTCAGTATTTAAGATATTCCAGCTTATGTGAGTCATTTACATTTAGCATGCATTGTTTTATAAATTATGATGATGAGATGATGTTTTACTTTTGCATTTCAACCCCATATACTCAGTATATCCTCAAAGTACTGATCCACATATATGTATATATGCTATATTGTCTCATAATATAGGCTCAGGTGCTCAGTATCAGTAGCATGAGTAGTCCAATCATCTTCATCTACATCCTACAGTTGGTGAGTCCTCATGGTTTGGGGATATGTTCACTCAGATTTTGCTGTTTATTAGTTTACATGATTTAGTATTCTTTTTAGACAGTTCGAGTTGGCTGAAGGTTTGTCTCAGTGAATCTCTATATGTTAGTAGTAAAGGCTTGTAAGACTATTAGTTGTGATTCAGCTTATTCAGTATTGATGTTTCATACATTATGTTCAGATTATTCTTAGTTATTTCAGATAGTTTCTGCATTCAGTATGACTTTCATGTCTATATTACCTTGATTATGAGATTTATATCTAGTAGAAGGCAGACAAGGTTAGTTTAAAGCTACTCGTTGTCTTGAGCATTTGTGTGACATCTCAGGATCAGATTTTAGGCTGTTACAATTTTTTTTTGAATGGATGATTTTCATTATACACTTATTATAATGTTTTAAAATTGATATTCTATTATCTTGTTATATTTTCTGAATTCATCCAACGCGGGATATAATGTGGGCGGCAGTTTGAGTATTGGGGGTGGTCCCTAGTCCTGGTTGGACTTGAGATCCCTGACACGGCCAGGTACGGGTTCGGGTCGTGTCAGACTTAGTGATTGAAAAATTGAAGAAAAGATATGAAATCAATCCATAATCTTTTGAGCTCTTGTCGATATTGTTTTCCACAAGTCAATCATGATTCAATAACCTTCATTTTACAAATATAGTAAGTATTGAAAATATAATAACTCAAAGAGTTAATGTGGTTAGTTCTACAAAATCTTATAATGTCTGTATTTAGCATTAATTTCTTTTATTTTTCTGACATTTTTTTTTTTGCATATTGTTAAGCTACTATGTTTATTTCTTATAATGAAAGGAATTAAATTCATTCAAAAGTTGGAGACTTAGAGTTGTGCATGTGTATGAATACTAATTTTTTTTCTATATCTAAATATAAATTATCTTATAAGTTTTTTTTTTTAAATAAGTGTTTATATCTATATAATATATAAATTTTGTAAAGTAAATGTGATTGAATTTAAATTTTTTTATTTTATCCATGATTGATCACAAATTTTACAAGTATACTTTTACAGTTATAATCGATTTAACATGTTTATTTATAATCTGATGGATTACATGCTATACTATTAAGAAAACAAATAATATACAAAAGCTCTTAACAACTCTGGAAATTAATATCCTTGAACATATATAGTTTTAAAAAAATGTTGAGGATTAGTCGAAGGGAACTACTTGATTTTAGAAGAGTCTCGTCTAAAGTGTCAAAATTATGTCTCTATCTCTGAAGTACTACTTAATTTTTTCCAAATTGCTATTACCTTCAAAGACAATTTACAAAATTAAATATAAATCAAATATTATTTTGAATTAATTTTTATATCAAGAACAAAAAAGCATACCGAGTGAATTTTCACTTAGGCATATACAAATCTTGCTACTACCTCGTAGAGGCAATGATTTATTTATAAGAGACCCTTGATCCATGTGCAATAAATTTAAACACAAGAAGAAGAAAACACAATGAAGAAATCATAACAGTTAATAAGAAAAGCAATGTAGTAGCATAAACAAAAGAAACAGTAATATAATTGATACCAAAATAAAGAAAGATGTATTATCATCATGAAATACCCTGAGTTTCTGGCCCTTGGAAAATTTTATGGATTTCTTGTCTCTGGACAAGATACTACTAGGGTAAACGACTCATACACTGGGATACTAGTGGTATAGGTTAGTCGTATACTGACCAGTATTGGTTCATGGGTTTGATTTAGGTTCTGTAATGAGTACGTCTTGGGTGGTATGAGTCATATCGGTGGATACGAGTTGTTTGGTTACATAATTTAATCTTATACTTGGTTGTATAAGTTGGATCTGAGTACGAGTGTCTCATCATGTGCCATAAGACAAGGTACAAGTCATACCATGGACTCGTATAGAGGGTATTATTCAATCATCTTTAGATTCTATTCTGCCAGAGGTACGGATCATGGGTACTAGTCGTATAATTGGTTATGACATGGTTTGGGGTGATTTGTACCTTGAATATTTTTGGGTCCAAGGGAGATGGCATTGGGTACGAGTGGTGGGTAACACTCGTATTGAAGGGTACGACTGGTATGGATAGTCATACCCACTGACAAAATTTTTGGGAGTTTAAGTGAGGGCAATCTAGATATTTTTTGACTTAACCTAATAAGTACCCACGACTAATATTCCTATTGGGAGGTTATTTTCCCTATTATTTTATTTATTAACACCTAGAAACTTCTCTTAAACACTCTATAATTCTCTCTAAAGATTTTGGGTAAAGAAAGTCTAGGGTTTCATCTTAAGGATTAATTTGGTGCTTTTGTTGGTGATTTCTCTCCATTATCTTCTTGGTTTAATGCATTTTCTCTTTCCTCATTCCTAGTTACACCTAAAGGCATGGTTTTATACCATGTTTTCATGGTTTGATTATTGTATGGTTTTGGGTTTTCAAATATAATATGGGTGTTTTGGTCATAAATTCTTGGTTATGGTTTTTCCATATTTTAATCATGCTTTTATATACTTTAATGGTGGTTTTGGATAATTGGTTGCATGGGAATGATTATTTGATAATTGGCTTTGGTTTTGGAAATACTATGCCCCTAATTTGTTTGATGAAATGCCTATTAGAATGTTTTCACTACATTGTTGGATTTTAATGGAACTTATGCATGGTTAAACTTGGTAATGGAACCTTAAATAGTTAAATGGTTTGGTATGGTCAAAATAGAATGGTTTTGGGTTTAACAAACATTCTTGTGGGGGACAATGGAATCCCCCTAGTAATTATAATAATGGAACACTTGTGGGGTACATGGAACTCCCCCAAGTTAATTGGATAATGTGATCTACGGGTACATGGGAATCCCTTGATCTCAAAAGGTTTGGCTAAGTACAATACTTGCAAGTTATAGCCAGTATAATGATACCACTATGTATAGCCTTGGTTAATAACAATGGTTGTGTTGGTTAGAAATGGTTTTAAGTCTATAGTAATGGCGGGGTGTGATAGCTAACCATAATGGTGGGAGTTCATTGAACAGAAATTGGAAACTCATGTTTGCCGACATGAGCGGTAGGCCATGGTAACCTTATATAATATTATGAGGTAAATAGCAATCATCTAAGTACACTGTACAATGTATCATAGAGGGTAAGGGTACTTGGGAATCCCCTACTCTAGTAGTATCTCCAGTTTATGCGGCTACACACATTGGGGCTCGTTTAGGGGGTTACATTGGACCCATATAGCCCGTGGGTGGTTAAGGATGGTTAATCTACACATACCTAGGTTAATGGTTTTAAATATATGCTAAACCAGTTCCCTTTCCCAATATAGTTATATATATATGTATGGTTTTATGCATATGGGTAGTTTGCTTGGTAATACTGGTTGGCAGTATTTTATCCTGAGTTTATGCTACCGTTCATTTCCTAACCCATCTTTGGGTCTCTGTATCCCCACGCAATGTAGGAATCGGCCGTTCTACTCCTCCTACTTAGCTATCGGACATTCAGGATCAACTTTTGGATTGAAGTGGTGAAATTTCATCTTTTTGGAAGTCTCCATTTCATGGATATTATTTCATACTTTGGTTTATTTATGGATATTAGTTTTGTCTATGGTTGGGAGCATGTACCAATTGGATTTTGGTATTCTTTTGGTTAGAGGCTTTTGTTGAACTACTATGGGTTGGTTTGGGCAGGATCGGTATTGATGTCAGCCTTGGCATTGGCATTGATATTGGGGATAATATCATAGGGCTGAATTTTTCACTGTTCCATCCTCTTTTATTCTGGGATTATATATATAATTATTATAAAACTTATATGGTTATGGTTTTGGTTGGTTTGACTATTGGTTGAGTTTGGACTGGTGGATTGATTGGGTCGATCTCGATTATAGACCTATCCCAGAGTCTGTAATTTAGAAAATGATACTATCTTGTTATATGTTCAAAATTTAGCCAACTTAGGGCAGACGGCTAGAGGTTGGGTTAGGTAATGGGGGTGGTCTCTGATCCTGGTCAAACTTGGAATGCCCATTATGATTAGGCTCTGGGTCTGGTCGTGTCAAGTTGGTATCAGAGCCCGATTGATTTTCAGTTGAGAGTCCACAAAGTCATGTCTAGTAGAGTCTCCTTTAGGGATGTGTAGCACGCAACACTCATGAGAGAGAGAGAGGCTATAATACATTTAGGAATGTTTCACTTTCTTGGTATTCTGTATTCAAAAGTCTTGGAATTTTCTCTAATCCTTATTTGTTCACTTTTCAGATCATGCCTCAACGATCTGGAATACAAAAAAATTCTTCTATCCCATCTAGGGAAAATTTTAATGGGGTACCCTCTACATCTAGAGTTCGTACTCGATCTCAAGGTCCTATCCCTAATAGTTTTAGAGTTTTGCCGGTTGCTAATAGTCCTCCTCAGAGTGAGGTGACTAATACAGAATTTTGTCAATCAGTTCATACTATTTCTTAGTTGGTTGTTTCTCTGGCTGGGTAGGATATATCTAGTGTTCTATCTGCTGAAGCCTCAAGGGTTCACCATTTTATGAAGATGAATCCTCCTACTTTTATTGGTGTGAAAGTTGTAGAGGATCCTTAGGCTTTATTAGATAAAATAGAGAAAATATTTAGAGTGATGAAGGCCACTAATGTGGAGGGGTGAATTTTGAAGCTTAACAGGTCAAGGATGTTGCGTACCAATGGTACAAGAAGTAGGATAGGGATAGGGGTGATATGGAGGATTTGTCGTTATAGGAGGCCTTTTCTAATGCCTTCTTGGACTGCTTTATCCTTAGCAGCTAAGGGAAGCGAAGATGGAGTAATTTGTGAATCTGAAGCAGGGAAAAATATCTATCAAGGGATATACCTTGAAGTTTCATCAACTGTCAAGGTATGCTCTGGACTTTGTGTCAGATATGAGAGCAAGGATGATAAAGTTCACTTCTGGGCTAAGGGTATGTATATTTCTAGGTTGTTTTCTCACATGCAGCAGGTGGATGATAAAAAAAGAAAAAAGGCAGAGTTACGAGAAAGGCAGGGTAAGAGGAGCAGGTTCTCTAAGCTGGGTGGTGCTCAGTAATAGGGTGGTTGAGATGGCAGTAAATAGCCAAAGAAGAGTGGGGAAATTTTGGTTCCTTCTTTACTGCTAGTGCTCCTTACGCAGAGTAGTTGGGTGATAGCTGTCTGCAAGGTGGTGATAATTTTTGGGCATAGGGTGCCCAATCTCAGGCGGGTGGGTTATAGTCGGCTTCTTTGTGTCCTTCTTTTTGGTTCTGTAGTCATCTTCATTGGGGATTTTGTGATTAATGGAGGGACAAGTGTTTTAAATATAGCCATCCAGGCCATATGTGCTGAAATTATCCAGTTAGTAAGGGTGCTTCAAGAGAGGTCAAAGCTTTGATTACTTCATCTATTGCTCCTGCCTCTAGTGGTACGGTTTTTGAGTCTACTCCTATTTCTAGTATCGCCATAGGTCAGAATAGGTTATATGTTCTTGCATCTCGATAGAAGTCTGAGGCATCACCTTATGTCATTACTGGTACGTTATGACTCTTTTCTCATGAGGTATATTATTTGCTTGATCTGGGGTCCAATTCTTTTTATATGACCCCATATGCGGCTGTATGTTTTTGTTTTGATCCTAAGGATATTTTAGGCCTTTTTTGTATTTCTACACTATAGGTGACTCAGTTATTGCTAAAAGGGTCTATAGGGGGTCTGTGGTATCTGTTCGTAGCAAGAAGACCTTGGTAGACCTGTTTGAGCTGGATATGGTGGATTTTGATATTAGTCTATGGTTGGATTGGTTACACTCTTGTTATGTGTCCTTAGATTGTCAGACCCATAAGGCTATCTTTAGGTTCCCTAGGGAACCAATTATAGAGTAAAAGGGTGGCTCTCTACCTCCTAGAGGGAAGTTTATTTCTTATCTTAGAGCTCATAGATTGATCACCAAAGGGTGTCTTTATCACTTGGTTTGGGTTAAAGATTCTAACTCAGAAGGTTCTTCTTTTTATTTAGTTTCGATGGTAAGTGAGTTTCCTGAGGTCTTCCTAGATAATCTTCCCGGTGTTCCTCCAAATAGGGAAATCAAGTTTGGTATTGATTTGATTCCAAACACTCATCGAATATCTATTCCTCCTTATAGAATGGCTCCGACTGAGTTGAGGAAACTTTAGGAGCAACTTAAGGATCTTCTGGATAAGTGGTTTTTTCATCTTAGT
Source organism: Capsicum annuum (assembly GCF_002878395.1). NCBI lineage: Eukaryota > Viridiplantae > Streptophyta > Magnoliopsida > Solanales > Solanaceae > Capsicum > Capsicum annuum. The sequence continues at coordinate 177,986,604 of NC_061114.1, read as the reverse complement.
GTATCCCCGTAGGGTGAACCAATGTTGTTCGTGCGCAATAAAGATGGTTCTCTTTGAATATGCACTGACTATCGATAGTTGAATAAGGTAACGGTTAGTAACAAGTATCCTCTTCTAAGGATAGATAATTTGTTTGTTCAGTTGCAAGGTGCCAAGTTTCTTTTTAAGATAGACCTTCGGTCTGGTATCATCAGCTTAAGATTAGGAAGGTGGATATCCCTAAGACTCTTTTTCATACTCGGTATGGGCACTTTGAGTTCTTGGTTATGTTATTTGGTTTGACTAATGCCCCAACGATATTTATGGATGTGATGAATAGGGTTTTTAGGTATTTATTGGATCTTTTTGTCATTTTGTTTATTGATGACATCTTGGTGTATTCTAAAAGTGATGTGGATAAGGCCAATCACCTCCTATGGTGTTGCAGACTTAAGGAACAATAGTTGTATGCCAAGTTCTCTAAGTGTAAGTTTTGATTGAGTGATATAACTGTTCTTAGTTATATTATTTCTAGTGAGGGGATCATGATGAATCCTTAAAAGGTGGTTGTCGTTAAAAAATAGCCTAGACCCATAACTCCAACTGACACTTAGAGTTTTTTGGGTTTGGCTTAGTATTATAGGAGGTTTGTGGAGGGGTTTTCTTTGATAGTTTCTCCTTTGACTAAGTTAACTCAAAAAAAGGTAAAGTTTTCTTGGTCGGATACATGTGGGACAAGTTTTGAGAAGTTTAAGGATAAGCTAACTTCGACTCCTATTTTGACGTTGCCTGAAGGCAATGAGGGGTTTGTGGTTTATTGTGATGCATCTAGGGTGGTACTTGGTATTGTTTTGATACAATATGGGAAAGTGATTGCCTATTCTTCCAAGCAGTTGAAGGTGCATGAGAGGAACTATTCTACTTATTATTTAGAGATTTTAGCGGTGGTCTTTACTTTGAAAATATTGTGGCATTATTTGTATGAAGTGCACATGGATATCTTTTCAAATCATAAGAGTATGATGCAGTATGTATTCACTCTGAAGGAGCTAAATCTCAGGCAGAGGAGATGGTTGGAGATTCTCAAGGACTATGATATAAACCTCCACTACCACCCAGTAAAGCTAACATGGTTATAGATGCTCTTAGCAGGTTATCCATGGGGTGTTTTGCTCATATGGATTAGAAGAAGTGGGAATTAGTGAAGGATATTCACCGATTTTCCAATCTTGGAGTCTGTTTTCTAGACTTCAAGGATGGTAGTGTATTGGTACATAAAGTGGTTCGGTCATCACTTGGTGCAAAAATCAAGGAGAACTAAATTCTAAATCCTATTTTGATAAAAATCAAGAGTGATATAGGTGGGAAAAAGGTTATGGTCTTTGAGATTAGTGGTGATGGTACCTTGAGGTACCAAAGGAGGTTATGTGTTCTTGACGTGGATGAGTTGCATGAAAGTGTATTGTTGAGGCGCATGAATTACACTATGTTGTTCATCTCTGTTCGACTAAAATGTATCATAATTCCAAGGAGGTGTATTGGTGGAATAGTATGAAAAAGGATATGGCTGATTTTGTGGCCAAGTGCATAGTATGCCAATGAGTCAAAGTTGAGCTCATAAGGATGATTTGGGTCATCGTGGATAGAATGACAAAGTCTACCACTTCTTACCGGTGTGGACTACCTTTTCGGTAGAGTATTATGCAAAGTTATAACTTCAAGAGTTTATAAAGCTGCATGGGGTACCTATTTTGATTATCTCTGATTGTGGTACTCTATTTTCTTTTCACTTCTGATGGTCTTTTTAGACGGGATTAGGTATTAAGGTGAGTCTGAGTATTGCATTTCATCCTCAGATGGATAGGCAAGCAGAAAGCACTATTCGAACATTTGAGGATATACTTTGGGCATGTGTGATTGACTATAGTGGTAGTTGGGTTGAGCATCTATATTTGGTAGAGTTTTCTTACAACAATTGCTATCATTCTAGTATTAGTATGGCCCCTCTTGAGGCATTGTATGGTAGGAGGTGTAGATCTCCTATTGGTTAGTTTGAGCTTGGTGAGGCAGATATGTTTTATTCGAATTTGGTTCATCAAGCAATGGAAAAGGTGAAGGTTATTTGGGATAGGCTTAAGACTGCCCAAAGTCACCAAAAGTCCTATGCAAATATAAGGCGTAGACACTTGAAGTTTGAGGTTGGGAATAAGGTTTTCCTAAAGGTATCTCCCATGAAGGGAGTAATGCAGTTTGGTAAGAAGAGGAAGCTCAGTCCTTAATTTATTGGTCCTTATGTGGTTTTGTGGATGGATGGTAATGTTGCTTATGAATTGTTGTTTCCTTCTAGTTTGAGCTCCATTCATTCGGTATTTCATGTCTCCATGTTGAGAAAGTGTCTTGGTGATCCTTTTTCGGTGGTTCCTTTGGAAGAGTTGGGTATCACAGATTCTTTGTTTTATAAAAAAGTCTCGATTGAGATACTGGATCGACAGGATCGTCGTTTATGGAACAAGGATATGGGATAGGTTAAGGTTCTATGGTGGAATGACAAGGTGGAAGAGGCTACGGGGGAAGTAGAGGAGGACATAACATCCATGTATCTGCATCTATTTTCTGTTCCTGGGATTCGTGGGGAAGGTATGTGTTCTTGCACACATCTTTATTTTCTGAGTTTTTTAAAGGAAAGATTAATATCTTTGCGTCTTTATTTTCTAACTTGGTTAAGGGTTGAATTGATTTTTGATAATGCAAATGAATCATGCTTGTGGTTACCCTACCTTTTTCGTTATTCGGGAATGAATGTTTCTAGCAGGGAATACTGAAACACCCTAGGTTACTAGCCCTTAGAAAACTTCTTGGATTTTTGGTCTCTGGACAGGATACGACTAGGGGAAATGACCCGTACAGTGGGATACTAGTGGTATGGGTTAGTCGATGTTGACCAGTATTGGTTGGTAGGTTGGATTTGGGTTCTATAATGGGTACGACTTGGGTGGTACAAGTTGTGTCAGTGGATATGAGTTGTTTGGTTACTTTATTTAATCTTAGACTTGGTAGGCTAAGTTGGATCTGAGTATGAGTGGCTCACCATGAGCTGTAAGATAGGGTACGAGTCATACCATGGACTCGTATAGTGCGCAGTGTTCAATACTCTCTAGATTGTATTCTTTCAGGGTTACGGATCATGGGTACTAGTCGTATACTTGGGGTGAGTCATACCTTGGACAATATTGGGTTTAAAGGAGATGGCCTTGGGTATGAGTGGTGGCTACCACTCGTATTAGAGGGTACGACTGGTATGGATAGTCATACCCACCTGAGGAGATTTTAAGGGGTTTTAAGTGAGGGCAATTTGGATATTTCCCCACTTAACCTAATAAGGCCCCATGACTTATATTCCTATTGGGAGGTTATTTGCCCTATTATACTATTCATTAACACTTAGAAACGTCTCTTAAACACTCAACAATTCGCTTTAAGGCTTTTGGGTAAAGGAAGGCTAGGGTTTTATCTTAAGGATTAATTTGGGGCTTGTGTTGGTGATTTATCTCCATCATCTTCTTGGTTTAAGGCATGTTCTCTTCCCTCGTTGTTAGTTACAACTAAAGGCATGGTTTTATACCATGTTTTCATAGTTTGATTATTGTATGGTTTTGGGTTTTCAAATATAATATGGGGATTTTGTTATAAATGCTTGGTTATGGTTTTTCCATATTTTAATTATGCTTTTATATGCTTTAATGGTGGTTTTGGATAATTGGTTGAATGGGAATGGGAATGGTTATTTGGTAATTGTCTATGATTTTGGAAATACTATGCCCCCAATATGTTTGATGAAATACCTATGAGAATGTTTCACTACATTGTTGGATTTTAATGGAACATATGCATGATTTAATCTTGGTAATGGAACCCTAAATGGTTTGGAATAGTCAAAAAGTAATGGTTTTAGGTTTAACAAACATTTTTGTAGGGTACAATGGAATCCCCCAAATAATCATAATAATAGAACACTTGTGGGGCACATGGGACTCCCCCAAGTTACTTGGATAATGTGATCTATGGGTACATGGGAATTCCTTGATCTCAAAAAGGTTTGGCTAATGACACTTGTAAGTTATAGTCAGTATTAGGAGTAACAAAATGGGTTTAAAAAATGGATAACCATCCAATCCAACCCATTTAAAATGGGTTGGATATCCAATCCATTCAAAATAGATTTAAAATGGGCTAACCCATATTATCCACCCAAAATATGGATAATTTATGGACAAAATGGGTAAATAAACCCTAAAACCCAATTTGCAAAAAAGGAGAGAATAGTACGCAAATTCTAAGGATTCACCCAATTGTAATGGCTATGCTAGCACCTCTTCCTCCTGCCAGCACCATCCAAGCTCTGGCTAATACCACCCAGGCTCCGGCCAACAGTAGCCAACCTCTGGCGAACACCTCCCAAGCTCTGTCAAATTCTCCGGTGAGTCACTTGCTTTATTTTTATCTCTATTCTATTTTTGTTTCTCAATCTATTTTGTTTCTACCAACTTCTCCAACCAATTGAGCTTTGATTTTTACTCTCTGTTATTGGGATGAAGTGTTGAAGGGGTGTCATTTCAGAGGAAGAAAAATTTTGCCTGCTTGTTTTGTAATTTTGCTGATACTGCTTGTTTTGTAATTTTGCCTGTTTGTTCTTAATTTTGTTAAGTTCTGTGAATGGCCAAAACCTTTTTTTTAATAGTGGTAGAGTTTGGTTGTGTTGTTTTAACTAAATTTTCTTCATTATTTGTGGTAAAGTTGGAATCTTTGAGGTTTAGTTTGGAGCTCTGACTGTTTTTGGTTAGCTAATGTTGTTGGTTAGCAATTCATGCTACAAGTGCAAACAGTTCTAATCCTGAAATAAAACTGGTCAGAAATATTTCAAGGTTACATAGTGATGACATCACTTTAGGAGGATTCGACACACGCACGTGTCTAATAGTATTTCTGGAGAGTGGGAGCAACTTAGCATTAAGATTTACCTGTTCTTATTCTTAAACCCCAAGTCTCAGCATATTATCTCTCTATGAATTGGTATTTTCTCCTAGTGTCCTGTATAATGTATATGTCACTAGTCATTAGACTTCGGTTGGTTCTAGTTTTGTATAATTTAATACATAGATTTTGATCAGAATTGGCTTTGTATGTTTTGTTTCTTCGAGCGATAACTTCATAAGTCATTATATTTTATTTTGATTCATCGTATCAGAAGCAAGACTGCTTTCCCTAAAGTTTTATACAGTGAAATCCTTGATGTTTTACCTAGTTTACTGAGTCCTTACATTTCATGCAAACTAGAGATTGCTTCAATTTCATATCTTGGCAAACCATATAGGATGAAAAGAAACTGCAAGGAGGCATCGAGTTTCTTGAGCACTGTGGATTCAAGAAAATTGAAGGAGGTGAATTCTTATACCTGCCAAGAGAAAAAGTGGACATTGCAGTACTTAACACTACTGGAACTGAGTTGAACAATGCCATTAAAAATCCTTCTTTGGAGTCCTCTAAATCTTATACATTACTTCAAAAAAAATTGTGAAGGATACTAGAGTTTATAACTGAAACTGTAAGAGCTATTAAGGTTTGATGGACTCATGTTCCTTTTGAACTATTTTTTATTAAAAGTTGAAAGGATTAAGTTAATGTTGAAACTTTTTCTTCCTATACTCTATTCTCTCAAGCTAAAATATAAATCATTCCATGCTTAACAGAAAAAAATAATATTGTATTTGCTATGTCTATGGATAATATGGATATCCATATTATCCAATGGGTTTATCCATTTTTATCCATAAAAAATATGGGTTGGGTCGGATAATCTATCCATTTTTACTTGACCTATTTTTTATCCGCCTATATTCGGCTCGACCCGCCCATTTGCCACCCCTAGTTGGTATGATGATACCACTATGTATAACCTCGATTCATAACAATGGTTTTGTTGGTTGGAATTGGTTTTAATTGGGCAATAATGGTGGGGTGTGATATTTAATCGTGAAGGTGGGAGTTCAATGAACGAACATGGAAAACTCATGTTTGCTGACACGAGGGGTAGGTTGTGGACACCTTATATGATACTATGAGGTACATGGGAATCCTCTAAGTACAATGTACATTTGTACCATAGAGGGTAAGGTTACTTGGGAATCACTTACTCTAATGGTATCTCTGGTTTGTTCGACTACACATATCGGGTCCCGTTCAGGGTGTTACACTAAACCCATATAGCCCGTGGATGGTTAAGAACAATTAATCTACACATACTTAGGTTAATGGTTTTAAATATATGCTAAACCTGGTTCTCTTTCCCCACATGGTCATATATGTATGTATGGTCAGTATGCATATGGTTGGTTTACTTGGTTTTATAGATTTGCATTATTTTATCCTTATCCGGAGTTCATGCTAGCATTCACCCGCTAACCCATATTTGAGCAACTGTATCCCCATGTGACATAGGAATCGGTCGTTCTACTCCTCCTGCTTAGCTATCGATCATTCGGGATCAACTTTTGGATTGAAGTAGTGAACTTCTATCTTTTCGAAAGGCTCCATTTCATGCATGTTATTTCATACTTTAGTTTATTTATGGATATTGGTTTTGGCTATGGTTGGAGGTATTTCCTAATCATATTTTGGTATTCTTTTGGTTAGAGGCTTTTGTGAAACTACTGTGGGTCAGTTTAGGCAGGATCGGTACTGGTGTCAGCCTTAGCATAAGCATTGGTACTGGTGCTGATACTGTAGGAATAATTTTCTCATTGTTCTATCCTCTTTTACTTTAGGATTATATATATAAGTTTTATGGAACTCATATGGTTATGGTTTTGTCTTTTTGGATATTGGTTGGGTTCGGACGGGTGGACTCGATTGGGCCGGTCACAATTATACCCAGAGTCTGTAATTGGGACAATGCCACTATGTTATTATATGTTCAAAATTTAGCCAACTCAAGGCAGCCGACTAGCGGTTGGGTTGGGTAACGGGGTTGGTCTTCAATCCTGGTCGGACATGGGATGCCCATTATGAAAAGGCCCCAGGTTGGGTCATGTCAAGTTGGTATTAGATTCTGATTGATAGTCAATTGGGAGTCCATAAAGACTGTCTTGTAGAGTCTCTTTTTAGGGTGTGTAGTGTGCCACAGTCATAAGAGAGAGGCTATAAGGCATTTAGGAATGTTTCACTTTCTTGGTTTTCTATTTTCAAGCTGGAGTCTAAGTCCTAAAATTTACTCTTCCTTATTTGTTCTCTTTTCAGATCATGCCTCGATAATTTAGAATAAAAGGAAATTCTTATGTCCCATCTGGGGATGATGTTGATGGGTTACTCCCTACACCGGAGTTCATACTCGATCTTAAGGTCCTATCCCTGATAGTTCTAGAGTTCTGAGTTCTGTAGATTGCTACTAGTCCTCCTTGGGGTATGTCCCAGCTACCTATAGTCAGTATAGTAGAGGCTTCATAGATGTCAGTCAGAGTTAGTCATGTAACTTCAGTTCTCTCTCCAGTTTTTATCAAATTGTAAATTGTATCAATATTATATTTTTCCCTGATTTTGTATGATTATATTTTCGCACAATAGAACCAGCTATTTAATACATTCTAAATCAGTTGCTCAACAAGTATGCCAATTCATGGGTTATCTTGGGATTCACTTATTGTTTCAAGTATCATGTTATGACTAGGGAGTAGTCTCGAGTTATGAAATACTTGGTATCTGAGCCCAGAGTTCAAGTGCGCTAGGGTGTCTTTGAAGCATTTTCTAGTAGAGTCTTGCGAAACAGTATGGAGACATCTATACGTTTCTTTGAAAGGCTATAAGGCATTTAACAAATGTTTCCCTTCTTTCATGTCCAAGATCGTGCAGTAGAAGTGTTCTCTAAGTAACTTATGTAGATACTTACATTAATCCATTCGTTCTAACTCTGCCTTATCCTTAAGGCAACAATAATAGCCAGCTTAAATTCTTATAGATAGAGTCTTCTCAGATAGTTTTGGGATTGCACGCAGGCTCAAAAGTATCCCATCAATGCTTTTAAGTTTAAAAGTTTAAAAGTTTTCATTCATGTTCATGAAAACGTACACTAAGCTAAAGTCATATGTGCCCTCAGATCCTTTCTCAGAATCCTATGACAACATATAATTTAGAGTTAGAAGCATGAACCCAGAAGTTTAGTAGTAGTAAAGTGAGGATAGTGTTTGTCTGGATTTAGCTGATTATGTATTCATGGGGCTAGTTTCATGAAAATTAAACCAATAGGCTTGAAATAGTTTATGCAAGAATTTAAGTTTATTGATTTAAAGTTAAGTATGATAGTGTGGTTATGATCTGTAGATGTGATATTAGTAGGATATGTTGGAAAAGGGACAAATTTTGCATTTAGTGGGGCAAGTGTGTTGTCAAAAAGGGTGTCAATATGTGATGATGATTGCTGAAGTTAAAAAAAATAAAGATAAGGATAGTATATATTAAGGAAGTGTTGCTAAGGATAGTATATATTATGGAAGTGTTCAAGAATGGAGTTAGTATAGTTTGTTAAAAGTTGGGAATATTCATATTAAGTGTTAGAATCTAAGTTTGAATCTTGGATGATTAATCTAATAGAAAGAAGAGTTGAAATTCTAGATGGTGTGACCTCATGGTTTGGTGATACTCATGAAGATTCTAAGTTAGTAAGTGTTTAAGTTATTCTATTATGACTATTGGGGCTATAGAAAGTTAAGAGTTGCATTTTAGAATGAAGTAATAGTAGCGGGTTTTACACTCTCAGGTGTGGTCTTTCAGGGTGGATTTATTCTTTATGTATGTTGGTATATCTCGGGCCCTAGAATAAAGTAGTTGCAGTTTAGTTTAGAGTTTATTAAAGGGGCCTAAAAACTTAGAATGATAGCTTAAAGCTAAGGGGGAGATGATAGAACAAGAAACCAAGTCAGGCTTTAAGATTCTAGCAGTGATGCCAGATTTTTGTAGATCATCTGTGGGAAGGAAGATGCCCGAGCTATTCTTATCTCAGTGCAAATTTTTGTACTTTAGTTATCACGATATCTACTCATGCCTTAATGTCAGCTTCATCATCATAGCTCGCATTTATTCACTTTCCCTAGAATCATGTGCATTTCCAATTCCTAGTAAAAGGAGTTCTAGTTCACTCAGTAGTATGAATCATATTCCATGAATTTATGAACTCTGAACTTAGGTCATGCAGCTCATGACTCATGTACCCATTGCAATGCCTAGAGTCTGTACCCTAGATGTTACACGATGCTCATAATCTCGAAGGACCACAAGCTAACCCATGACTGGTACCTCCTGCAATAATTGAACGATAATACTGAATAATATGCAGAATTAGGTGGAAATATATGCCATAAGGTCCAAATATGTAAATAAATCTGAATACGGTATCAAAATACCAAAACTGAATATAAGTACTGAAAAAATGAACAACTGTCTGAATATACTCTAGTCTGAAAAAGCCTCTAACTGTCTGAACTGTGGAGTTGATGGGACAAGCCTCCAACTAACTCTATCTACTAAAATAATACTAAAGTACTATAGATAATAAGCATGTCCTAGAATTATAAGGACTCACCACTACTCTGAAAGCTGAGAATCTAAACTGCTAAGGGTGTTATGGGGTCCGTGCATCTGAACCTATGATATAAGACATTATAGCACAAAGAAAAGCATCCGTCAGTACTTTGAATGTACTGGTATGCTCAATGAGGTAGGCTGAAATGCATGGGTGCATGTGCATGAACAATAATAACTAAATAACATGAGTACGACTGAGTAAGAGTTCATGCATGAGCACATAGACTGTAACTGAGATCATGCTAAAACTGAGTACTAAAGCGGAATACTGATAATCTATATCTGATTTTATGAATACTATATTACTAATTATCTGAATGACTGTATGTGACAGCTCTGAATAATGTGGAACCATATTGAGTTTCGTACTGAGCTGAGTGACTATGTCTGATAGTCCTTAATCTATAGAACTGAATTGAGTTCTATTCTAAGACTGAGACTAGAATTGAGACTGTGGGAGTTAATTATCTAACTGACATGCCCCTTCTCTAGTTGATTTGGGGTCCAACCTATAACCCCAGTTGGAAGGGTGTCAATACAGTGCCACGGGTAAGGACAAGCTGTGAGTTAACCCTCTCTGAACAGGAAGATCTTCCTCAACCCTCACTGATAGGAAAAACTCAAATGAGATATATCAACCTTAATAATATCTGAAAGAAAGATATTTCAACCTACGCTGGCTACGTAGTTTTGGAACACAAGGATTGCTTTTAAGGATCACACCCTCTACTAGAAGGTGAGTCCCCATCCTTGGGCTCACTCGGTGCTGAATCCTACTCCCAACTGAATAGACACTGAACTGAGTTCTAAACTGTACTAGGTTGGATGAGCTATTTATGATATTATTGTTTGGCTGAACTAAATTGAGTTTCATAGATTCTATGGACTGATGGAAACTACTAAATTCTATTAACTAACTGAGTACTAATGAGTATTACTGAGGTCTAAACTGAGTACTGTGACTGAATTACGATCACTACTGAGATTTCCTGAGTTTCTATAAATAACTGAGGACACTACTAATAGTGACATGACTGATACTATTCTATGATTGACCCTGGCTCTAGGTAAGCAGCTAAATTATTGGGTACAAGTACCCCCAGGACTCGATAGCATAAATTAAGAGACATGGTATAACATGAAATATGTAAACGATGAACTTGATGATCATTCATACATTGGGCATTTTAACAAACACTTGCATGATATAACTTGCAAATAAGCTAACTTGACATTATTTCATTCTCTTAATAGTTCACATGGACACTTTATCAAGCACTTGGTGAGCATAGAATATGCACATGATATTGAACAACAAATGAGCATCATAATTTATCTCTAATTTCACAAGTCAAGGTTTTGTCATGGATTCACATGAATCTACACATATAATGATCAATTTCACAAATATATATATATATATATATATATATATATATATATAAATCATGAATTGGGAACTTAATCCAAATAGCAATCATGGATACACTTTAATTTCAACCATGGAAATCATAAAATCAATTACTTGAAGTTTAAAAGAGATTCTTGGACTCCAAGGGTGGAAAGAACCCTTGGATGAACACTTCGCATACCTTAGTGCCTGAATTCTGAGAGATTGGTGATAGAATTCTTGAGATTTGAATCTTGAATTGAAAATCCTAGGTCTTGTTCTTGAGAGATTTTGAGAGAAAGTGAGTATTCTTTTGTGAATTAGGGATGAATTTTTTGTTTTTGGGGGCTAAAGGTTGAGGAAAAAGACCCAAATACCCCCAAGGATGCGGTCTTTTAATGACTTAAAATTATACCATCGATGCGCAGGCCGATGCACCACATCATTGGCATCGATGCGATATCCAATGCATCACATCGAGTCTGCATCGACTCACTGGAAATTGAGCTGGGAGTTGGGGAAAACATCCATCAACGCGATAGTCGATGTGATGCACCAAGATCGCATTGATCCACTGGTTTAGGATTCCAAAGGATCTTCAAATAAAGTTCGAAAAATCTAAAACTTGTCCAAAAACACCTACGGACATTCTAGATCATGAATCAGCCTAGATATCGATATTTAAATGATATAAAGTTCATGAAATAAGATTGTCAACTTTCAAAGTCTAAAATAATATTAAGTCTGAATACTTAGCTAAAATTATCTATGTCTGGGATCCCTTGATAATCATAAAGGACTGAATTAAGCTTAGGATTTTGTGGGGCCTTACACCCATGCTTTACAGTATGTTCAATTCTAGGTACTCATGCTACACTCCTAATGATTATAAAAATTTAGATTATGTCATTTATATACTCAATTTAGATCCCTTTGATGTATTCATGTCATTGATACTATATTCTTCAGGCCACAGTTAAGCGTCAAGTTATGTATTTTATCCTTCCATGCTTCGAGATCTCATTATTTAACATTTCAGTGACCTCTCCTTATGAAATAATAGTGGTGATGAGTAATTGCTTAGATGGGAGATAGTAAATGTTCCTTGTTAAAGAAAATATTGTAGTATTCTTGTTAAATATAAGGCTATAAAATTGAAGAAAGATTAAGGTTAAGCTTTTGATATATGCCATGGTTAATGAAATTTCATATGTGCCTTCTTACATAATGCAAGAAAGTTGTTATTGACAAAGGCCTAGAGAATATGAGAAATATGCTTTATGGGTGTTTTCTTAGAAATTGGTATAGGGTTATAATGATTGGATTGAATGTCGTATTGGTATATAAATGGATGAATGCACTATGCTCTAGTGAAGTCCTGGTAAGAGTTTGAATCTATTTGTTAAAGCGGTAAGAAAAATTATTCTTGAGATGTGAAGTTATAAAAGCACATGGGTATTGAATTCATGGTTCAGACTAGTATTGCAGTGTTATGTGTGCACTTTGTCAATTCGAGTAGTCTTGAACATAGTAAGAGAATTCAGTTCAACTCAGCCTTAAGTAGATAGAGTTATCGGTGTCCATGTGAAGATTATAAGTAGCCTCAAGTGAAGTGCAGTATTAAAGGGGAACATGTATTTGAGGGATTATTTGAGGAATATGTCTAAGATTAAAAGTAGCAGTTGAATTGTCTAAGGTATAACAATTCTATCCTAGCTTATGTTTCATAGGCCTATTTTCTATGTTACAGAGTTATAGCTATATTAAGATTCCTTACGTAGATATATTACTTAAACCATGACCAAGAATTCTTTTCTCCCTAAAGTTATTAGAAATTCTTGCAAAGAGTGTTGAAGAAATATTCCAGTTGAGTATAAGCTTTCAGTATGATTCAGCCCGTAAAGCAAGCAATTCAGTTTAGCAATCAGGCAGACAAGTTACTATGATTTTTTTGTCCATCTTTCCATCTATTCTTAATATCCAAAGTTTCATGAATATGTCTATTCCATGAAGTAATTCAGTTCTGTCCAAGCATCATGTTCTAGATTCTGCCATCCAGTCATGACTTAGTTCATAAGTTTTCAGCTTATGATCTTAGTTTTCCAAGTATTCCAGGTCAAACAGTGTAATATCCATTTTATGACCTTGGTCTCATTATCTCATGATTCATGATTACATTGTATCATTTATCACTTTGATGTTCTATATGTATGATTGTATCATAAACATTTCAAGGGAGTTCTAAACTGTCAGCATAAATCAGCTCCTATAATCAATAGATTCAAGTCAGCACAGAAGTCAATTTTATGATAAAGTTACAATGTTTCAGGTCATGTGTACATCATTCCACACTCATAATACTTCATCAAGTTCCTATCCATCATTCGAGAACGAGTGATTCCAAGGGGGAGATTATGTAACAGCCCGCATTTTTAAGCTAGACCTTGAACCGTCATTCCTATGCATGTAAACTCTAATCCCATGATTTTTATTTGAATACATGTGTCCTGGTAATAATCCTAGAGTAAATAATTTGTTTTAGGTGAAAAATGTTCATGGGAATCACTTAGAGCAAAGTTGAGCTAAAAGCCTTTGATTCAGCAAAATCTTTGTATTTGATTCTACAAGGGCCTACTTTGAATGTGTACAACTTTGATGTATGTGGAATTTTTCAGTTTAATACCCACCAAGTTGTAGATAATTGAATTAGCTTTCCAATGATACTAATTTTTCCTTAATTCAATTCCTCAGAAAAAAAATATGACTATTTTCATGAGAAATAGTAAGGTCTCGCGATAGGCTCGCAACGCGAGGTCTATTTCACCTTTTCGAGAGTCGCAACGCAAGGTCCATTCCACCTTTTTGGGTTTCGTACCATGAGGGTTATTTACACGGAAAAAAGAGGCCAAGGGGAACTTTAGTCACTCCCTCTCATCCCTAGTCGTCCAAATACGATTTATAATTCAAAAAGGGGCATTATTTACCCATCTTATTCAAATCAACTCATGAAAAAACCCTCCCCTTTCCCAAGAACAAATTCAAGTTCCTTTTTTAAGAAATCAAGAATTTCAAACTTCTAAGTTCAAGAAATACTCAAGAAACCATCTATTAAGGTATATGGGAGTTCATCCATGGGTTCCCTTTCACCCATGAAGCCCAAAACTCTTTTTATTCCAATTAAAGAATGAATTTACTTTTATTATGATATTTTACATGTTCAAGAAAGATTTAATTTCACGTTTTCATGGTGTTTTAATTCTATTCAGCCCATGTGTGATTCCATGTAAGATTTTCAATTCCTCATGTCATGAATTTAAGTTTTCTCATACTTTATTCAAGTGAATTGCATGATAGACTCTAAATTCATGATTTTAGTTATGTAATCATGCTATAATCCTATGTTTAAGACATTCCCATGTTCAAGTTCATGATTCCCAAGTGTTTTTATTGCAATTCACCCTTGACACGTTTGAATGGTGATTTTTGCATGTCACGTCCTTAACCTATGATTTTAGTATTGAAATTATGTTATTATCTCATGTTTTAACTATTCTCATTCTTAAGTCTATCAATTCAAGTGTTTGATGAAATACCTAGATAATTAGGTTTTGAACAATGACTACTTATCATGTTTTCAAAGTTGTAGTATAGTTCTATTATTATTTCTATCGAGTCTTGGGGGTTATGAATACCAGAAAACTTAGTTGTTTACTTAGTCTCAATATCTTTAGAATGGTTTCAGATATGTTACGGACATTATCAGTTCAGTCAGTTATCATAATCAGTTAAAATTAAATCAGTTCAATATTCCAAGTCAGTTTAGATAGCTGTAGGATTTAGCACCGAGCGAATGCAGGGATGATGTATTCCACGTTAGTCTGGCAGAGTCGTTAGTATCAGTACATGTATTCCAGAATGACGTAGCCAACATAAGATATGAGGAGCCACCCATCAGTTTAGGCTTGACTTCCTCTGAGGGGTCACCCATCAGCTTAGGCTTGACTTCCTCTCAAGGGTCACCCGTCAGTTTAGGCTTGATACCCTGGTCCTTTGGGACATTAGTTAGTGGATCCACATGGCCATTGCTAGTACCTGTGGCATGGTAATGACACACTTCCAACTAGGGTCACAAGTTGGACCCCGATTAGCTCATATTGGGGCATGTCGGTTAGATGATAGATCCCACAGTCTCAGACTAGTATTCAGTATAAAGTTTAGTTTCAGGTTTGCATGACCATAACATACATTTACTAGTTATTCAGTTATCAGTATGTCAATATTTTATCTTACAGACTATGTCAGAATCATGTTTTACGCTTGGTCTTGCATTCTCAAATTTTACAGTTTTCATGCATTTGTGCTCAGCTATCTTGTGTTGTTTAATAGTTCGTATTCATATTAGTTAATCAGTATGTATATGCTAGTTAACCTTTTTCTTATATTTGACTCATTCTATCACCCAGGCGTCAGTTATTTAGTTAATCAAATCAGTGCAGTACATATATGTTTGTTTTTGAATGTTCACGTACTTCATGTTTTATCGTATCCCAATGTTTATTCTACTAATATTATAATAGGAAAGTTTTAAGAAACTAAGTGTAGTGATTCACCAGCTTATCAGATCATGTTTGTTACTCATGTTTTAAGATATTTCTGCTTTCAATCTCTAGGTGAGTCTATTTACACCTAGTCATGCATGTTTTAAGATTATGTATGAAACCAATTTTACTTATTGCATTCACCCCCGCTTTCTCAGTATATTCCAAAAGTACTGATCTGCATATATGTCTTTGTGGCTACATTTTTTCATAATGTAGGTACTAACTTTAGCCCATATATCATGATCATAGTTGTAGTTTCCAGCCAGCAGGTGATGAGTTCTCTTATTTCGGGGACTCTAGTCAGATGTTATTCATGTACCTTATTTTCATTATTCATATGTATTGATTAGTGGTAGTTGGAGGCATGTCCTTTCTATCTATAGTTAGTATATTAGAGGCTTCATAGATGTCAGTCAGAGTCAGTCATGTAATTCCAGTTCTCTCTTAAGTTCTTATCAAATTTTAAAATGTATCAGTATTATATTTTTTCCCAAATTTTTTCTTGATTAAATTTCCACACAACAGAACCAACTATTTAATATATTTTAAATCATTTGCTCGATAAGTTCCCAGTTCATGGGTTAGCATGCAATCACTTATGGTTCCAAGCATCGTGTTATGACTAGGGGATAGTCTCGGGTCATGACAGAACCCTAATTTGCAAATCATGAAATCTTAAGAAAAAACAAGTTTTTGGCACAAGGATGAAAGAGGTATCCTTGTTCATAACCCCACATACCTTAATGACGAAGAAATTGTGAAAAGATTGAACCTTTAAGCTTAATTGCCCAAACCCAAAGTTGTTTTTCTCCTCTTGTGTATTAGATGATGAACTAATGATTTTGATAGGATTAAACGTGTTTAGGGACTATTAATCTCGTGTAGTTATGTTTAGGGATGGTTAGGTAGAGTCAAATGACTAGGTTACCCTCGAAATAACTCAAAAATGGAGTTTCTACACCACTTGGCCATAGGATTTATGACGCAAACTCTATGGCAAACATTATTCTTTGTGGTTAAAACCCTATGGAAAACATTAGGATTTACATCACAAACCCTATGGAAAACATTTTCCAGTGAATGTTTTCGATGGTATGGCGATTCCTAGCCATCGCCTAAGCTCAAGTTTGTGACTCCAACTTATTTTAAGGTCCTTAAACACTCCCAACACCCCCCACAACATCAACACATGATCTACCATTACTATAGGGTACTAAAGATCATTTTAGAAGCATCAAAAGGTTGTTACGACTACGTGGTGTTACATTATCTCCCCCTTGAAATAATTTGTCCTTGAATGATAGATAGGAATTCATTGATATCTTAGAAATATGGAATAATGTAGACATGATTTGTCTTCTAAGAAAGGATATAACTGAGCTGAAACATTAAAACTTTCATCATGAAACTGATTTTTGAGTTGACTTGACTTTACTTACTATAAAGAGTTGATTCTTGATGAGAGTTTAGAATTCGCTTGAAGTGTTCATGATACAATTAGACATATAGAATTGCAAAGTGATAACCTATTCAAGCATGAACCATGAGACAGCAAGACTAAGATTGTACAGGGGTATTACACTGTCTGGGCTGGAATACTTGGAAACCTTAGGTTATGCTCTGAACACTTATGAACTGATTCATGATGAAATAGCTGAATTTGAAACATGATGCATGATTCATGAAATGAGTTGAATTCATAATTTTCATGGTGTGAGAAATTACCTCATGGAATATCCATATTCATGAAACTTTGGATAGTAAGAGTAGATGGAAAGATGGAAAATAATAGGAGCTTATTTGTCTGATTACTAAATTGAATTGTTGTCTATACGGACTAAATTATACTGAAAGTTTATACTCAACGGGAGTATTTCTTCAACACTCTTTGAAAAAAGTTCTAATAACATTAGGGAGGAACGAATTCTTGGGGATGATCTGAATAAGATATTTGATCAAGGAATCTTAATATAGATATAACTCTGTAACATTGAACATAGACCTACGAAACAAAAGCTGGGGTAGAATTACTAGGCCTTAGGAAATACAACTGCCACTTTCAAGCTTAGACATACTCCTCAAATACTCCTTCAACTATACGTTCCCCATTAGTTACTGCACTTCACTTGAGGCTACTTATGATCTTCACATAGGCACTGATAACCCTATCTACTGAAGTCTAAGCTAAACTGAATTCTCTCACTATGTTCAAGCCTACTCAAATCTACAAAGTACTACACATAACACCATAACACTAGTCTGAACAATGAATTCAATACCCCATGCAGTTTCACAACTTCATATCGCAAGAATAACTCTTCTTACCCCTTCAATAACTAAATTTAATCCTCTTAATAGCACACATTACACCCATCTACTTACATATCAAGATGAAATTCAAGCCTATTATTATAGCCACTTACGAACTTCTAAGAAAACACCCTTAAAAGCATATTTCTCATATTCTCTAAACCTCTATCAATAACAACTTCCATGCACCATCCCTAAAAAAACACACAAAATTTTAACTACCTATGACATAAATCAAAAAGCTCTTCCTTAATCATCCTTCACACTCATAACCTGAGATACAACAAGTATGCAACAATCTTTTCCCAACATGGGACATTTACTCTCTCTTCTATAAATAATTACTCATCGCCACTATCAATTCATAAAGAGAGGTCACTGAAGGATTAGAACATAAGGACTTGGAATATGAAAGAATACTATGCTTAACTTAGACACTTAACTGAGGCCGTGGGTTCTAGGAATTGAACATGCCGTGAAACATGAGTACATGAGTCATGAACTGCATTAACTGAGTTTGGAGTTCATAAATTTTTGAATTATGATTTGTACTACTGAGTGAATTAGAACTCCTACTAGGGACTAGAAGCATACATGATTCTATGGAAAGTGCATGAATATGAGCTATGGTCATAGAGCTGACATGTAAAGCATGAATAGATATGGTGATGACTGAAGTACAATAATTTGCACTGAGATAAGAATGGGTCAGGCATCTTTCTCCCTTACTAATGTTCTACAACACACTGACATCACTACTAGAATCTAAAAGCCTGACTTGGTTTCTTATTCTATCATCTCCCTGTTAGCTTTTTGCCATTATTCTAAGTCAATGGACCCTTAATAAATTCTAAACTAAACTGTAACTACATTAATCTAGGGTCGAAGATATAATAATACACATAAATAATTAATTCGCCCTAAAAGACTACACTTAAAAGTGTAAAACCCACTGCTAATACTTCCTTCTAAGGTAGAACTCTTAAAATTCTATATCCCTAAAGGTCATTATATAATAACTTGAACACTTACTAACTTAAATTCTTCATGAGCATCACCATACTCTGAGTTCACATCATCTAGGGCTTCAACTCTTCTTTTTGTTAGCTCAATCATCCCAGATTAAAACTTAGATTCTAACACTTAACATGGATATTCCCAAGCTTCTAAGGAACTATACTAATTTCATCTTTGAACACTCCCTTGATATATACTATCCTTGACTTTCCTTAGCTTCAGCACTCATCACATACTTATACCCTTCTTGATAACATGGTTGCCTTACTAAACACATAGTCTGCCTCTTTTCCATCATAGCCTACCATTATTACATCTCTAAACTTATATTCTTCCTTAAACCACGAGAATTAAAATCATACCAAAAGACTCAACATCACCTATCCATAAATCCTTAACTTAGCTATTAAGAACACCATATATTATATAACTATCCCTCTTCCACTTAAAAACTCAAGGGTACTACTAACCACACAGAACATATAGTAACCTTACAAAATAATCGAACCCCATATCACCTTGGGTACACCTCTATATCATACTTATAACATCATACTCAATTGCAATAAATGAACTTAAACTCTGCATATACTGTTCAAGCTTACTAGATCACTTCCATATAACTAGTATCACTAACCAAGCAATCATTATTTCCACCTTGTGATCATTTATTGTTCAAACTTAGCGTCTAGTGCTAAACATGATTTAGAACCCAACCGCACATACTATTCTTACTTGGAAGCTATAAAATAAAGCATCAAGAAACACCAGTCCACTAGAATCCATAATAGTGATAATTGACCATAATCGTATCGTCTATATTATTATTAGCACATCTTCCCTCTACACATCACTCACATTCACCCATCTATACACCTAAATTCCTTTCATAGCTCTATAAGTTTTAACTAAACTTATTGTAACCTCAAAAGAAGCCTAAATTCACAATACTCAACCACCAAATACTTTCATCAATAACCTATAGCTTTCTAACATAGTAACTACCATTAATAGCTCTTTTCCTACTTCAAGCAAACAATAATTTACCTTAACGAACAACCCCTTCTCTACCTTCCACTAAACTAACACATGAGGATATATCACCTTACTACTAACTCGATTGTATGTAAAAGTTCATCTATACACTTTCGATCAATTGCCATTGCCACCTTTCTTGTCACTGCACTTCTAAACCCATACTTTTAACTATAAAAAGGTTCTACCACTTATGAATCATAACACTCAATGTCATAACATCCCTTGAATGCAAATCTATTTAACAATCTGGGTTCATACTATCTTCTATCATAAGCACTATATGTATTGAAGGGTTAATAAGGAATCTGAATACATATCTTACTCTGTATTAACTGAAAACCCATAAGGATGAGGAATAACTTTCAACTTGAGAAACTTATAACAGACTAGCGAGCTTCTCTTAAGCCCCTTGTATGACTTCTGAAGTTACTGATAGTAAATCTGAGAGAATTATTTTGGGAGGAATTGGAATCTAGTACTCATGTTATCTCAAAACTCATAGACAGAGATTTATAGAGTAACACATGAATCAATAAAAGTTTTTGAGGGAACAACTTTACAGCATGACCTAGAGCATGAACAAGGGAAACATTTCTTAAATGCCCTGTAGCCTCTCAAAGAAAAGTACAGATGTCTCTGGACCATTCTGTAACACTCTACTAGACACAACTTCATAGACACCCTAGGACACTTAAACTCTGTGCTATGATACCAAGTTTATAATGCCTCAAGACTACCCCCTGGATATCACATGGTGCTTAGGACCAAAAGTGATACCAAGCTAACCCTTATACTGGCATAACTCATGAGCAACTAAATAAAATACATTAATCTAAAAGAAATAAGTAGAAGATATGACTGTACTAAGTAAGCTCAGTACAAAACTGTATAAAATGATTACAACTCTTGTTATACAAAACAAAACTAAAATTTAATACATCAACTATACTAACTGTATATGAAGCCTCTACTAATATCGACTATAGGTAGCTGGGACATGACCCCCAACTATTCCGAATCAATACAACTGAATAAACAAAAAAAAATGCTACTATAAATGTTATTGACTCAAGCCCTCAAATAAAAAGGACTCATCACCTACTGATTGGAAGCTGCACACTGTCGATTATGACGTGTGGGCTGCAACTGGTAATTATATTATGAAACAATGTAGCACATAGACATATATATAGATCAGTACTTTTAGAATGTACTAAGAAAATGGGGGTGAATGAATAAGTAAAACAATAACTCAATATACTCATAAACTTTCAAATAATGCATGCTAAGTGTACATGACTCACCTTAGGCATGAATAAAACTAAGTTGTAAAATCACAAACATAAGTAGTAAAGCATAATGATAACTTTATGAGCCACAACACTTAGTTCTAAAGGCTTTTCTTTGATTCTATCTTAGGGAATTTCTTCTAACTGACATAAACCATGTGAGTTTTCATGGAGTCAATATCTTACCCACGTTGGGGAGAGCTCTTCTACCCTTGCCATCAGAACAGAACCTTATCTTAAGTGATCACTGACTTAACCCACTATAGACACTTAAACCTATGGTGGCTCGTAGTTCTGGGGTATGAGACCTTGGAATCATACCCAACTCGGTGCTAAATACTACTCCAATACTTATATACTCATACTTTTAGGAAATCCACCTTAAATTAACACAAGGGTTTACAATGAAAACTAATTGTGCTTGTCTGTCTTTAAATCATAAAATATATGAATGTAGATTCCTTATCTTAGCTTAGGATAAAAGGATCAATTTATTTCTTAAATCTTGGTAAACAACTTATAAAACAGCTTAAGATCATAGTCTTCTGAAATCTCAAAACTCATACTTGGGTTTAAAACATATGTACTTAAATTTTCAGAATTTCACAATCAAGCTTCATTCTCAACAATCATCTTGAAATCATTCAACAATATTAATTTATAATAAAGAGGTGCAATTCATGATATAAACCTTCAAGTCAAAGCATAAATAGATGAGATAAACATCCACTTCAATACGTAAATCACTTGCGAATTCCTAAACTCAAAATGAAGTACTTTAGGTATGAACCCTAATTTTCAAATCTTGAAATCTTAAGAAGAAAATAAGTTTTGGGCACAAGGATGAAAAAGATATCCTTTTTCATAACCCCACATACCTTAATGACGAACAAATTGGGAAAAAATTGAACCTTTAAGCTTGATTGCCCAAACCCTAAGTTGTTTTTCTCCTCTTGTGTATTAGATGATGAACTAATAATTTTGATACGGTTAAAACGTGTTTAGGGACTATTAATCTTATGTATTTATGTTTAGGCACAGTTATGTAGTGTCAAATGACTTGGTTGACCTCAAAATAACTCAAAATGGAGTTTCTATGTCACTTGGACGTAGGATTTGTGGCGGAAACTCCATGGCAAACATTAGGCTTTGCAGTGCAAACCCTATGGCAAATATTTTTTAATGAACATTTGTGATGGTATGGCGATGCCTAGCCATCACCTAAGCTCTAGTATACGATGCCAACTTAGTTTTGAGGTCCTTACACACTCCCAACATCCCCCACAACATCAACACGTGATCTACTATCACTACGGGGCTCTTAAAGATTATTATAGAAGTACAAAAGGGTGTTACGACTATAGGGTGTTACACCAACTAACTCCATCTGACTGAGCATAAAGGAATATTGAAATAACTGTAAAAGCACATCATGTCCTTGATGGAAGAGGACTCACCACTTAGGAAATTGAGCGTTCAAACCTATTTTATAATACAACATAGCGCAAAGAAAAAGTATGTGATCGATACTTTGAATGTACTGGTGTGTAATATAAGGATTGATTGAAATGCATGAGATAAATGAGCATGAATACATAAACATGTAATATCTAAGAATGCAAGACCAGGTATAAACATATTTCTGAGATAATCTATAATTTAAAAGATGGAATTCTGTGTAACTGAATAAATAGAAATTCATACACTTAGTCAAGAAAACCTGAGCTGGGATACACTGATTACTAACTAAAATTGTCGGAGGTATCATTTAACCGACATGCTTCAATCTGAGCTAATCGAGGTCCAACCTGTAACCCCAGTTAGAAGGGTGCCAACACCAAGCCACGGGCACTAATACTGATTGTGTGGATTTACTAAACTGGTATCTTGAATGACTAAGAAGTCACCCTCTGTTGGATGGTACTCTCATGAGATATTTGTCAACCCTCAGCTGCTAGGAAGTCATCTCAAACCTATGCTGGCTATGTAGTTCTGGAACTTAGGGACTGCTACTAGAGGTCATACTCTCTACTGGTAGGTGAGCCTTCATCCCTGGGTTTGCTCGGTGCTAAATCCTACTCCCAACTAAACTGAAACTGGTACTAAACTGAACTAAATTCAACTGAACATTATTTCTGATAGTGCTCATCATGATCATAAATATCTAAGTATAATGATAAGATTCGTGGCTTCACCTACTTCTTACTTGAAAATCTAAAATCATGTAAAACACATAGGTATCGGGTATTCATAACCCGCTAGCACTGAATGATCATAAAACATGATATCAAATATTAAAACTATAGTATGAAATCATGGTTCAAAGACCCAAATATAAACATTTCCCCAAATAAGTGAGAAGCATGAACTTGAACATGGAAATGTGTTAAACATTAGAAACAACATGATTATATGGCTAAATTCATAATTTAGGGATTTTAACTTGTAATCAATGGAATATGACATGGAAACTTGCAAGTCAAAACACGAAATAGCTTAATTCACTTGAAACACGTGTAGACATTGCTTGTAATTGATTTAGCAAGAACTTCACGGATTAATTTCATGAGATTCATGAATGATTTCATAAAGTAGGATAAGATTTATACTCTTAAGTTAAAATAGGGTTTATGGGCTCAATGGGTGAAAGGGAACCCTTGATGAATACCCATTGAGACATGACATACCGGATGCACTGATGTCAAATCTGCAGGCAACTCTAACGCATAAGCTACATTCCTAAAATGGCTCAAGATCTTCAAATAAACCAAGTCACCAACATCAAATTCAAGATCTGTTCTCCTTATATCTACATAAGATTTCTAACGACTTTGGTTTATTTCAGCCTCTCTCAAATTAACTAAATTTTCTCCATCGCCTCAAACACTGAATCTGGCCCTATGAAAGCAGCCTCACCTACTTCAAACCAACAATTAGGAGATGTAAATCTCCTACCACAGAGAGCCTCAAAAGGAGACATCTGAACACTAGAGTGATAGTTGTCGTTGTAGGAAAGTCAATCAAAGGTATGTGGTCATCCCAACTACCCTCGAAATCAATAACACAGGCCCTCAACATGTCCTCTATGGTATGAATGGTCCTCTCTACCTGACCATCTGTCTGGAGATGGAAAATCATACTAAGGTAAATTAAGGTACCAAGACCCTTCTGGAAAGCCTTCCAAAAGTGAGAGGTAAACTAAGTACCTCTATCTGAAATTATAGACAATGGGACCCCATATAATTTAGCTTACTCTCTAATATAAATCCTAGCATAATCCTCAGCTGAGTACGAAGTATGAACTAGTAAGAAATGGGTTGACTTGTTCATTCTATCAATATAACCCGAATTAAACCATGATGACGACGCGTACAAGGTAACCCTGTCACAAAATCCCTATTCACCACCTCCCACTTCCAAGTGGGAATGCTAAACTCCTAAAGAGTACTACTAGGCCTTTGATGCTAAACCTTAACCTGCTGACAATTTTAACATTTAGCCACAAACTCTACAATATCCTTCTTCTTGCAACTCCATCAATAGATTTCCCAAAAAATCATGATACATCTTAGTATCTCCTGGGTAGATGGAGTATCACAAACCATGTGCCTCAGCTAATATTCGCTGTCATAAACCATCAATACACAAAACACATAGTCTACCCTGACAACAAAGTACACCATCTCCCCCTTGGGAGAAAGCCTCTACTTCCTAACCTCTAACTATCTCCTTTAACTTGACCAAATTAGGATCCCTGTCTTCCTTTTCTTTTGCTTCACTAACCAATAAAGATTCTAAACCATTATAAACCCATATACTACCTACGATCGAATCAACCAACCAAATACCTAATCTTGCAAGATGATGATCCTAACGGACAAAATTCTTCTTATCTCCCTCAATATGAGCAATACTATCCATAGACAACCTACTAAGGGCATCCGCCATTATATTGGTCTTTCCCGGATGATACAACACTCTCATATCATAATCTTTTAGCAACTCAAGACATCTTCTCTGGCGAAAATTCAGGTTTTTATGCATGAAACTGTAATCCGTGAACTCATCAACATAAACCACATAAAGATAGTGCATCCAAATCTTAAAGGCAACAATAACTACCAACTCAAGATCATAGGTTGGATAATTTTTCTCATGGGGTTTAAACTACCTAGAGGCATAGGCTATGACCTTACCTCTCTATATTAACACACAACCAAGACCAACTCTGGAAGTATCACAATAAACTACAAATCCATCTAAACCATTTAGAAAAGTCAAGCCTGGAAGGAAGTGAGTCGAGTCTTCAACTCATCAAAAATCTTCTTGCATGAATCTGGCAACTAAAAATTGACCATCTTCTGAGACATAGGGGAAGCAATAGAAGAAAACCTTTCAATAAACCATCTGTATTAGCCAGCCAAACCCAAGAAACTCCTGATAAATGATAGAGAGATGGGTATAGGCTAGTTTCTCACGTCTTTGGTCTTTTGAGGGTCAACTCGGATGCCATCACCAAAAACTATATGGCCAAGGAAAGCTACTGAACTCAACCAAAATTTGCACTAACTAAACTTAGCGAATAACTGATGATCTCTAAGGGTTTGCAACACAACATCAGATGATTTTCATGATTATTCTCTTTATGGGAATAGACAAGGATATCATCAGTGAAGACTATGACAAATATTTTCAAGTACTACTTAAACACCATTTTCATCAAGTCCATGAAATTTGCAAGGGAATTTGTTAGTCGAAAAGACATAACTAGGAATATAAAGTGACCTACCGAGTATTGAAAGCTGTCTTCAGAGCTGATGATAGCCGGATCTGAGGTCTTTCTTAGAGAAATAACTAGCACCCTAAATTTGGTCAAACAATTCATCAATTCTGGGGAGTGGATACTTAATCTTGATTGTTTCTTTATTCAACTGGCGGTAGTCGATGCATATTCTGAGAGAACCATCTTTTATACTCACAAAAAGGACTGGAATGCCCTATGGATAAACACTAGGTCTAATGTAACCCTTATCTAAGAGATCTTTTAGTTATTCCTTAAATTCCATAAGCTCAGTTGGAGCCATTCTATAGAGTGGAATAGAGATAGGTTGGGTGTCTGGAAGGAGATCTATTTTGAAGTTGATTTCCCTCTCGGGCAAAACTCTGGGAAGATCTTCAGGGAACACATATGGAAATTCATTTACTACTGGAACTGACTCAAGACTCAAAGTTTTAGAACTAGAGTCCTTGTCTCAGATGAGATGGTAAATACATCCCTTGGATATCATCTTTCTTGCTTCAAGATAAAAAAAAACTAACAATTAGGTACTGAAGTACTACCCGTCTATACAAAAACTAGTTCATCAGGAAATTAAAACTGAACGACTCTATTTATACAATTAATTAAGGCATAGCATGAATGAAGCTAATCCATACTGAGAATGACATCAAAATCAGTCATCTCTAACTCCACAAGATCAATGTAGTGATTTTCTGAGATACCGTGACCAAGCAATTTCTATATACCCGTCTAGCTATAATAGATTTACCCACTAGGGTAGACACTGAGAAAAACGCTTCTAATGTTGTGGGAATGACACTAAATTTTGATGGCTATATATGGAGTCACAAAAAAAGTAAAGCTCCGGGGTCTAATAAAAAATAATCATAAAGATAAAAAAACCTGTAACGTACCAGTAACCACATCAGAAGAACTTTTTCGATCCTATCAAGTCTGGAGAGCATATAATAAACTCTAGCGTTGTCCAATGGATGCACTGAAAGTGGCACCCTACTAAGTTGGGTGACCAGCTGGAGCTAAAAAATGATTGGACTGACCCTGTTGACCAGGCCTCGAGAAATTCCTGACCCTGTGACCTAGCTTGCCATATCCAAAACACACATCACTACCAGATCTATACCCACCTGGTGATTCCTACCATATTTTATACAGATCAAAATTGTACGACTATTATTCACACTATCCTAGGACTTAGAGCCTAGTGCTCTATCCTGACTGTCTTACTTAAACTTAGGAGCTGGTGCACTAGCTGAAGATAGAGCTGAGGATAAAATTTTTTTATAGAACTTAGAACAGTTATGGTCTTCTTACCTTGGTTGAGAAAAGTTGAAACTAACTATTTTGGACCTCTTATTATCTCTCTTCTTCTCCTTATGTTTCTCCTACTTGATCTGCTAAGAATGAACCATGAGTCTAGATAGGACCATCTTCTTAATCAACATGGTGGACCTACACTCCTTGAACATACTATTAGATACCCCAGACGCAAACTTATTCATCTTATACCTAGAGTCAGCCACCATAGTCGGAGCATACCTCGCTAACTAAGTAAACTTGAGAGAGTAATCCTTCACGCTCATACTACACTACTTTAAGTTAAGAAAATCTTGATCCTTAGGTTCCCTCAACTCTAGGGGAAAGAACCTATCTATGAAAGCTATTGTAAACTCCTCTGACTCAAAAGGCCTTACCTTAAAACCTTGGTCCTCCTTCTGTTGCTTAAACCAGTTGTGAGCTACACTATATAACTAATATGTAGCTAAGTCTACACTCTTACTTAAAGTGACTCCCATGATATCTGTCAATTTCTACACCATGTCAAAAAAACTCTTGCGGATCTTATTCAGACTTGGACCAAAAAAACAAAAGGGGGATCCATCCAAGTAAAATCCCGAATCCTAACTGCAACTGTATTTGCCACTAGATTGGCTGGGGTAACAACCTTTTGGTTGTTCTGAGCAGCTACAAAATGGTCCAAGGTCATGAAAGTGGCCCTGAATTCTGTGTGAGAGACATTATCATTCAGGGGATGTTCTTTAACAGGTGGTGGTGAGAGCTGATCCCTGTTTTTTCTTCTATTACTGCTTTTAGGGGGCATTTTATATAAACAAAATGAAGGATGAGTTAGAAAAGTAATTTAATAGATCTCATGCCCTTTCGCACGGCATGAATACAAAAATAAGGGAAATTTTTCTAAAATATCTCGTAGCCTCTTGTCCATAAGTATGGCACTCTTTACACCCATGCACAAGACTCTACTCAACGCATCTTTCAGACATCCTTAGGAAACTTTAAAACATTAGGCTCTGATACCAAGTTTTTTCACAACCCGAGGCTAGCCCTTAGTCGTGATAATAATGCTTACGGCCACAAGTGACCACAAGCTAACCCATGAGCTAGTACCTACTATGAGCACTGTGCAAAATAAAAATAATACAACATGTACTGAAGGTAAGCTAATAAGATACTATCAACTAAAATACCAATATATATATATATATAAAGAAGGACACAAAGAAGCCAACTGTTGCCCCACTTGCCTGAGATTGGGCACCTTGTGCCCAGAAATTATCACCACCTTGTAGACATCTATCACCCGACTGCTTCGAGTAAGGAGCGCTAGTAGTAGAGAAGTAACTAGAACTCCCCCACTTATTTTTTGGCCATTTACCACCATCCCAACCACCCTATTATTGAGCACCACCCTACTCAGAGAACCTGGTCCTCTTACCCTGCTTTTCCCCAAATTCTGCCTATTTTTTCTTTTCATCCTCCACCTGTTGTATGTGGACAACCAACCTTGAAATAACCATATCCTTAATTAGCAAAGTAGTCTTTCTTCTAAGGATCAAATCCTGAGATAGCCCAGAAGTGAACTTTCTCACCCTTGGTCTCATATTTGACACACCTGGAAAGCTGATGAAACTTTAAGGCATATTTTTAGATAGACATTCTTCCCTACTTAAGAATAAGAAATTCCTCCATCTTCGCTTCCCTTAGCTCCTGAGGAAAGAAGCAATCTAAGAAGCTATAGAAAAAGCCTTCCACACCGACAACTCCTCCACATCTTCCCTATCTCTATCCCACTCCTCGTACCATTGGTATATAATATCCTTGAGTTGATAAGCTATAAAATTCACCCCTTTAAAGATTTTCTCCATTTCTTCTAAGAAAGACTCAGGATCCTCCACCACCTTCACACCAGTAAAAGTAGGAGCATTTATTTTCATAAACTGGATAATCCTTGTGGCTTAAGCAGATAAAACACCAGATACATCCCGCTTAGCCTGAGCAGCAACCAACTGAGTAATAGTATGAATCGACTAACAAAATTTTACATTAGTCACCATGCCTCCAACTATCACTAATCAATACATATGAATAATGAAAATAATATACATGAACAATATCTAACTTGAGTCCCTGAAATAGGAAAACTCATCTCCTGCTTGCTGGAAACTGCAACTGTCTGATCATGATGTATGGGCTATAGATGGTACCTACATTATGAAATAATAAAGCCACACAAACATATATGTGGATCAGTACTTTAGGAATGTACTAAGTAAGAAGGGGTGAATGCAATAAGTAAAACTAGTTTCATATATAATCTTAAAACATGCATGACTAGGTGTAAGTAGACTCACCAAGAGACTGAAATAGATTGAAAATTGAAATATCTTAAAACATGAGTAACAAACATGATCTGATAAGTTGGTGAATCACTAAACTTAGCTTCTTAAAACTTTTCTGTTATAATATAAGTAGAATCGACACTGGGATACGATTAAACGTGAAGTATGTGAACATTCAAAAACAAAACATATATTTACTAGACTGATCTAATTAACTGAATAACTAATGCTTGGGTGTCAGAATAGTGAAATCTAAGAAAAAGGGTAACTAGCATATACTTACTGAGTAACTGATATATGAATACAGACTATTGAACAACATAAGATAGTTGAGTACAAATGATAAAAACTATAAAATCAGAGAATGCGAGACCATGTATAAAACTTGATTATGATATAGTCTATAAATTGAAATACTGACATACTGATAACTGAATAACTAGTAACTATATGTTATGGTCAAGCAAACCTGAAACTAAACTCTATGCTAAATACTGGTCTGATACTATGGGAGTTATCATCTAACCGACATGCCCCAATATGAGCTAATTGGTGTCCAACCGATGACCCCAGTTGGAAGGGTGTCAGTACCATGCCACGAGTACTAACAATGGCTATGTGGATCCACTAATTGATGTCCCAAAGGACTAGGGTATCAAGCCTAAACTGACGGGTGACCCATGAGAGAAATTCAAGCCTAAACTAATAGGTGACTCCTTATATCCTATGTTGGATACATAGTTTTGGAATACAGGGACTACTACTAATGACTCTGCCTGACTGATGGGGAAGATGTCATCTCTCTATTCATTCAGTGCTAAATCCTACTCCCAACTAACTGACTCAAAATATTGCACTGATCTAAGTTTAACTAATTATTATAACTGACTGAATTGATAATTCTCATAACATATCTGAAACCATTCTAAAGATACTAAGACTAAGTAAACAGCTAAGTTTTTGAGTATTCATAACCCCAAGACTCGATAGCAATAACAATAGAACCATACTACAACTTTGAAAACATGATAAGTAGTCATTGTTCAAAACCCAACCATCCAAGTATTTTATCAAACACTTGGAACTCACAGACTTAAATATGAGAATGGTTAAAACATGAGATAATAACATAATTTCAATACTAAAATCATGGGTTAAGAATGTGAGATGCAAAAATCTCCTTTCTAATGTTTCAAGAGTGAATTACAGTAAAAACACTTAGGAATCATGAACTTGAACATGGTAATGTCTTAAACATGAGAGAATAGCATGATTACAAAACTAAAATCATGAATTTTGGGTCTATCATGGAATTCACTTGAATAAAGCATTAGAAAACTTAAATTCAAGACATGAGGAATTCAAAACCTTACATGGAATCACACATGGGCTGAATTGAATGAAAAAACCATGAAAACATAAAATTAAATCTTTCTTGAGCATGCAAAATACCATAATGATAGAAAATTTATTCTTTGGGCTTCATGGGTGAAAGGTGACCCATGGATGAACTCCCACATACCTTAAGAGATGGTTTCTTGAGAATTTTGAACGTGGAAGTTTGAAATTCTTCATTTCTTGTGAAAGGAGCTTGAATTTGTTCTTGGAAAAGGGGAGGGTTTTTACGTGAGTTGATTTGAAGAAGATGGAAAAATAATGCCCCTTTTTGAGTTGTAAATCGTATTTGGATGGCTGGGGATGAGGGGAAAGGAATAAACTGCCCTTTGGCCTCTTTTTCCTGTGTAAATAACCCTCATGGAGCAAAGCCTAGAAAGATGGAATAGACCTCGCATTACGATCCTATTGCGAGACCTTACTATTTCTCATGAAATTAGTTATAACTTTTTGCTCGGGTATCGAATTAAAGTGAAATTAATATCATTTAAAGATAATTCAATTATATACAACTTAGTGGGTATTGAACTTAAAAATGTCACATATATCAAAAGTTATACACGTTCAAAGTATGTCCTTGTAGAATCAAATACAAAAATTTGGCCGAATCAAAGGCTCTTGGATCAACTTTGCTCTAAGTGATTCTCAAGAACATTTTTCACCTCAAAAGCATTATTAACACTAGGATAATAATCAATACACATGTATTCAAATACAAATCAGGGTATTAGAGTTTACACGCATAGTAAAAATGATTCAAAGTCTAGCCCAAAAATGCGAGGTGTTATAGGTTCATACCAAAAGTACTTTGTTTTGGGTTTATGAATTTACAAGTGATTTACATATTGAAGTGAATTTTTATCTCATCTATTTATTCTTTGACTTGAAGGTTTGTATCATGAAGTGCGCCTCTTTATTGTGAATTGATATTGTTGAATGATTTCAAGATGATTGTTGAGAATGGAGCTTTATTGTGAAATTCTGAAAATTTTAGTACATATGCTTTAAACCTAAGTATGAGTTTTGAGATTTCAAGAAGAATATGATCTTAAGCCTATTTAATAAGTTGTTTACCAAGATTTAAGAAAGAAATTGATCTTTTGATCCTAAGTTAAGATAAGGAATCCACATTGTTCATATAGTTTATGATTTAAAGAAAGAGAAGCACAATTGGTTTTCATTATAAACCCTTGTGGTATTTTAAGGTGGATTTCCTAAAAGTCTGAGCATATAAGTATGGGAGTAGTATATAGCACCGAGTTGGGTATGATTCCAAGCTCTCAGCCCCAGAATTATGAGCCACCATAGGTTTAAGTGAGCATAATGGGCTAAGTCAGTGATCACTTAAGATAAGGTTCTATTTTGATTGCAAGGGTAGACTAGCTCTCCCCAAGGTGAGTAAGATGTTGGACTCCATGACAGTTCACATGGTTTATTTCAGTTAGAAAAAACTCCCTAAGATAGAATAAAAGAAAAACTTTTAGAACTAAGTGTCGTGGCTCACAAAGTTTATCATTATGCTTTACTACTCATGTTTACTATTTTACAGCTTTGTTTTATTCAAGCCCAAGGTGAGTCATGTACATTTAGAATGCATTATTTGAAAGTTTTTGAGTACATTGAGTTATTATATTACTTATGCGTCCACCCCCATATGCTCAGTACATTCTAAAAGTACTGTCCACATATACGTCTTTGTAAGACCCCACAAAATCCTAAGTTTGATTCAGTCCTATAAAAGCTAGTAAGAGGTCCCAGACTTAGAAAAATTTAGCTAAGTGTTTAGACTTAGAGTTATTTTAGTCTACATAAGTTGTAGATCCATTTTTATGACCCTTATAACCTTTAAATATATATTTTTAGGTTAATTCATGATCAGGAATGTCAATAGGTGTTCACGGTCAAGTTTTTGATTTTTCAAACATCATTTGAAGCACATTTAAAAGTCTAAACTAGTAGATCGATGTGATATCAATGCGCCGCATTGCCCATTATGTCGATGAATTTTTTTGCAGTACCTAGTGCAAATTCTAGTGAGCCAACATGGACTCGACGCGGTGCGTTGGCCATAACGTTGACCTCATCAACGTGATGCATCGATCTATGCATCACTGGGTACATTTTTCAATAATTAAAAATGCATCTAGAGAGGTATTTGGGACATTTCCCCATTTCAAATTTGCACCTAAAACATAAAATTGAACCCTCACAAAGCAAATTACACTCTCTTCTCTCAAATTCATTCAAGAACAAACCCTAGGGCTATCAACCCAAGATAAAATCCCAAGTATTGTCCCACCAATCTTCAAGAATTTAGGCATTGAGGTATATCAAGTGTTTATCCAAGTGTTTCCTTCCACCCATAGAGTTCAAGAAACCTTTTTTACTACAAGTTTATGATTTTGATGGATTTCATGGTTGGGTTTGAATATGATCATGCTTTCCATATTAATGGAGTTCCTAATTCATGATTAGTGGCAAGAATTGTATGAAATTTTTTATTATATATGCTTGCATCATGAGAATTCATGTTAAAACCTTTGAATTATGAATTTGGTATTTGAAAGTGTAATGCGCCCATGTTGTTTAGTATTGTGTGCATATACTATGCCCTCCAAGTGTTTGGTGTATTGTTTATGTGAGTTGAATAGTTAAGTCCCATTATATTAGCATGTATACAAGTTCATGTTGTGCAAGTGTTTGTCAAAATACTTCAATGAATGAATGGTGATCAAGTAATTAGTTATCATGTGTTAAGATAATGCTATGTCTTATAGTCTATGCTATCATGTCCTGGGGGTATTTAATACTCAAAAACCTAGTTGTTTATCTAGAGCTATAGTAGCTATAATATAGACTCGGTAGTATCAGGATCAGTAGCTTAGCTATCAGTTCAGAACCCAATAGAGTTCAATCAGTTAACAGAATTTAGTAGTATTCCGCTAGGTATTGGAATCCAAAGAACTTAGTTCAGTTCAGTCAAACAGTATGAATCAATAACAGATTAGTTCAGCCTAGCACAGTTTAGAATTTAGTGCAATATCTATTCAATTAGGAGTAGGATTCAACATCGAGTGAACCTAAGGATGAGGACTTGCCTGCCAGTAGAGGGTATGATCCTTAGAAGTAGTCCTTGTGTTCCAGAACTATGTAGCCAGCCTAGGCTGAGATATCAACCTGCCAGTTGAGGGGTGATGAGGTGTCCTACCTTCTAGTTGAAGGTACCACCGTTCTTATTCTAAGCACCTTCCAGATGAGAGTAACTCAGTTTGTCTTTACCCATGGCCCGGTACTGACACCCTTCCAATTGGGGTTACAGGTTGGACCCTAATTCATTCAGAAAGGAGTATGTCATTTAGATGATTAGCTCCAACATTATCAGTTTTAGTCTTCAGAATAGAACTCAACTTAGTTGTACAGAAATTAGGACTGTCAGACACAGTCACTCAATTTAGTATAGAACTCAAAATAGTTTTATAGAATCAGGACTATCAGATATAGTTATTCAGTTAATAGTAATACAGTATCAATAAACTTAGATATCAGTAAACCAGTGATTCTGAAGGAGTATCTAGTGTTACTATGACCTTAGTTACAGTTTACTTATTTCATGTATGTACTCTCATTCAGTTATACTCATGTTATTCAGTCAGTATTGTTCATGCATATGAACCCATGCATCTCAGCCTACCTCACTTAGTATACCAGTACATTCAATGTACTAATGCATACCTTTCTTTTGTGCTATGATGCCTTATATCATAGGTTCAGATGCACGAGGTATCGATCATACTTAGCGACCCGATCCATCAGCAGTAGACTAGTGGTAAGTCTACATTATTCGAGGATAGATTTATTATTCTAGTATTTCAGTACTCAGTTTATTTTAGTAGTCAGAGTTAGTTGGGGACTTGTCCTATCAACTCTTTGTTCAGACAGCAGAGGCTTTTTAGACTAGAGTATTCATAGATAGGTGTTTAGTTTTGGTATTGATGTACTGTACCCAGTATTTATTTTAGATTTGAAACTTATGGTAGATTTTTGTCTAATTTATGCATAATTACAGTATTACTATTTAGTTATTATAGCAGGTACCAAAAATGGGTTAGCTTGTGGTTCCTCGAGATTATGAGCACCATGTAATGTTTGGGGTACAGACTCGAGGCAAGAAAAACTTAGTATCAGAGCCTAAGGTTCAATAGAGTCCTAGTAAGTCTAAAAGTCGTATCTACTAAAGTCTTCTGCATGGGTGTGTAGTGTGCCACACTTATGGACTGAGGCTATTAGATGTTTTAGGAAAGTTTCCCTTTCTTCAGTAATCATGTTGTGCGGGTGAGCACAAGCTCAAGTTAACTTCTCTGTCTAATCCAAGTTTCTCTTTATTTATAGAATATGCCTCTAAAGAGTACTTAGGGAAGAGGAACGGGAGATCAACCAGCACCTCAGCCCGTCCAGCCAGATCCCTTGGATAAATATGTCTTCTACACTGAATTCAGAGCAGCTGTCACCATCCTAGCTCATTATATGCCAGCATAAAATGAACGCTAAGTAGTCATTCTTGCCAACCCAATAGCCAATACTGTTACAACTAGGATTCAGTATTTTACCCTAATGAACCATCCATCTTTACTGGGTCTAAGTTAAATGAGGTCTCTCAGAACTTTCTTGATCAGGTGCATAAAGTTACAGATATTATAGGGGTGACTGATATTGAGAGTGCTGAGTTGGCCGCATATCAGTTGTAGGATGTGTCTCACTCATGGTTTAAATAGTGGAAAGTAGAAAGGGTCGTAGATGTAGGTCCTATAAAGTGGGAGAAGTTTGCCACTACTTTTCTGGATAGGTTCTTCCCATTGGAGTTGAGGGAGTTGAATGTTCTAAAATTTATTAATTTGAAGTAGGAAAACATGACAGTGAAATAGTATTCTATCAAGTTTATTTAATTAGCTAGATATGCTCCTCATGTGGTAGCAGATAGCACATCCAGGATGAGTAAGTTTGTGTTTGGGGTTTCTAGCAGTGTAGTCAAAGAGTGTAGAATAGCAATACTAATTAAGGAGCTAGACATAACCAGGCTCATGGTCCACTCTTAGTAGATAGAGGAGGCTAAGAATGGGAAGAAGAAGAGGAAGAACAAGGAAGCGAGAACAGGCAGTTTCAACTTTGTTCCACCTAGGTCAGAGGGTGGGAATCATTCTCAGTTCTTCCTAAAATATTTAGTTCTAGCTTCATCCTCATCCAGTGCTCCAGTGCTCTAGTTCTCTAGAGCTAAAATTCAAAGATGGAAATAGAGATAGAGCGCCAGGCCCTAAGTCTCAGGGTAGTGTCAGCAATGCCCGAACTAATCCCCTTTGCTAAAAATATAGCAAAAACCACCAGGGTATCTGCAGGGCTGTCAGTGATGTGTATTTTGGGTATGGTAAGCTAGGTCACAAGTTAGAGATTGTCCCCAATCAGGGTCCTAGGGTTAGCATAACCGTCCCTCAGCTCAGTCTGGTCACCTGAATTAGTAGGATGCCACTTCCAGTGCTACCAGTGGGCAATGCCCAAATACACTCTATATCCTTCAGTCTCGACAAGATCAGGAAAGTTCTCCTGATGTGGTCACTAGTACATTACAAGTTTATCATTTACATGTTTATTTTTGCTAGATCCAGGAGCTTCATTATCCTTTGTAACTCCATATGTAGCTGTCGACTTCGAAGTCAGTCTTAAAATCCTAGCAGATCCTTTCTCAGTCTCTACTCCAGTAGGTAAATCCATCATAGCATGGTGGGTATACAAAAACTGTTTGGTTATGGTATCTCAGAGAGTCACTTCAGCTGACTTAATAGAATTAGAGATGACAGATTTTGATGTCATTCTTGGCATGGATTGGCTTCATTCATGATATGCCTTAATTTACTGCAGAAATAGAATTATCCAGTTTTAATTTCCAAATGAGTTCGTTCTACAGTGAAGGGGTAGTACTTCAGCACTTAGAAACCCCTAATCTTGAATCAGTGTCAGTAGCATGTGAATTCCTAGATGTATTTCTGAAAGATCTTCCCAAAATTCTTCCTGAAATAAATGTTGACTTCAGAATAGACCTTCTTCTAGATACTCAGTCCATATCTATTCCATCATACATAATGGCTCTAGCAGAACAGAAAGAAGTAAAAGAACAGCTGAAAGACCTCCTAGATAAGGGATTCATCAGACCTAGTGTATCCCAATGGGGTGCACCAATTTTATTCATGCATAATAAAGATGGCTCTCTCAGGATATGTATAGAATATCATCATCTAAATAAAGTCACGATCAAGAACAAGTATCCACTTCCTAAAATCGATGACTTGTTTGACCAACTTCAGGGTGCCAGTTACTTTTCTAAGATAAACCTCAAATTAGTCTATCATCAGCTCGGAATCAAAGAATGTGACATTCTGAAAACAGCTTTCAGAACTCAGTATATTCACTTTGAATTCTTAGTCATGTTATTTGGTCTTACTAATGCCCCAGAAGATTTTATAGACTTGATGAACCATGTGTTCAAGCAGTACTTGGACATGTTTATTATAGTCTTCATAGATGACATCTTTGTCTACTTCCATAGTAGTATAATCATACAGACCATCTCAAAATAGTATTATAGATTCTTAGAAACCATCAGTTATTCACCAAATTTAGTAAGTGCAAATTTTGGCTAAGGTCAGTAGCCTTCTTCAGCTATTTCATTTTTGGTGATGGCATTAGAGTTGATCCCTAAAAGATCGAAGCAGTGAGAAACTATCCCAGGCATATCTCTCCATCAGATATTAGAGTTTCTTAGGTTTAGCTGGCTATTACCGATGATTTGCTAAGAGATTTTTGTCTATTACATTCCCTATATCCAGATTGACTCATAAGAAGGTCAAATTTCAGTGGTCAAATTCTTGTGAGAAGAGTTTCTAGGAGTTGAAGACTCGACTCATTATAGCCCAAGTTTTGACTTTACTAGAGGGTATAGATGGATTTGTTGTGTATTGGGTGATGCTTCTAGAGTTGGTTTGGGGTATGTTTTGATACAAAGAGGTAAGGTTATAGACTATGCCTCTAGACAGCTTAAGCCCCAGAAAAAGAACTATCCAACTCATGATCTTGAGTTAGTAGTAGTAGTATTTACATTAAAGATTTGCAGGCACTATTTGTATGGAGTGAATATTGATGTGTTTACTGATCATAAGATCCTGCAGTATGTATTCTCTCAGAAAGACCTAAACCTCTATTAGAGAAGGTGGTTAGAGTTGTTGAAAGACTACAACATGAGTGTTCTATATCATCCGAGCAAGGCCAATATAGTGGTTGATGCTTTTAGTAGGATGTCTTTAGGTAGTATTCCTCACGTGGATGATGGCAGAAAGAAGTTAGCTCAGGAAGTTCATCAGCTTGCCCGACTAGGTATTCTCTTAGTCGATTCAGTAGAAGGTAGTGTATGGGTACAGAATAGTTCAGAATCATCCTTGGTTTTTGAAGTGAAGGAAAACCAAGCTAGAGATCCCAATCTAGTTAAACTAAAAGAATCAGTTAGAGATCAGAAGATAGAGGTTTTCTCCTATAGGGGAGATCATGTACTGCGTTGTTAGGGTCTCCTATGTATTCCAGGTGTAGATGACCTAAGACAGCGAATTCTTGTAGAAGCACATGGTGCGCGTTACTCTATTTATCCAGGGGACACTAAGATGTATCATGATTTGTGGGAGATCTATTGGTGAAGTGGGATAAAGAGAACCATTGCAGAGTTTGTAGACAAGTGCTTAACATATCAACAGGTTAAGATGCGAGCATCAGAGGCCTAGTAGGGCTATGCAAGAGTTTAGTATCCCCACTTAGAAGTGGGAGAAGGTGAACATGGATTTTATGAAGGGTTTTTCTTGTACTCATCGTCCTCACAATTCAGTCTGGGTTATTTTAGATAGGATGACCAAATTAGCTCATTTCCAACCAGTCCATATCTCTTTTCAATCGAGGACTATGCCAAACTCTATGTTAGAGAGTTGTTCAGATTACATAGAGTTCTATTATCTATTATCTCAGATAGAGGTATGCAATTCACCACTTATTTCTAGAAGGCAGTTCAGAATGGTCTTGGTACCCAAGTTTACCTCAGTACAGCATTTCATCCTCAGATAGATGGTTAGGAAGAAAGGACCATTCAGACTTTAGAGGATGTTATGCGAGCGTGTCCGATAGACTTTAAAGGTTGCTGGGATGACCACTTGCCTTTGATTGAGTTTGCATATAACAACAGCTATTATTCCATCATTCAGATGGCTCCTTTGAGGTGCTCTATGGGAGGAGATATAGGTCTTCCATTATTTTGATTAAAGTGGGAGAGGCCACAGTGGTAGGGCCTGACTTGGTGTTTGACACCTTAGAGAAGGTTCAGTTGATAAGGAAAAGCCTTAAGACAGATCATAGCCAATATAAATCATATGCAGATATGTGGAAAATGGATCTCGAGTTTGAGATTGGTGATTATGTGTATTTTAAGATCTCTCCTGTGAAAGGAGTGAAGAGGTTTGTCAGGAAGGGAAAGATCAGTCCCCTATATGTCAGTCCTTATCGAATTCACAGTCATTTTGGAAAGGTAGCTTATGATCTTGAGTTTACTTTAGATTTAGCTTCAGTCCATCCAGTGTTTCATGTCTCCTTGCTAAAAAAAATACATAGGTGACCCACCAGTTTTAGTCTCGGTAAGGGGTATAGACATTCAGAACAGCCTCTCTTATGAGGAGATTTTAGTCAAAATCTTTGATTATCATTTTTGAAGACTGAGTAACAAAGAGGTCCCTCTAGTCAAAGTTCTTTGGTGGAATAAGTCCATTGAAGGAGCTACTTGGGAAGCAGAAGTAGATATGCAGACCAAGTATGCTCACCTCTTCTCTGCAAACTTAGACTCATCCCAACGAAAGAGTTTTCCCTTGAACTTACTAAATTCCATACTCAAATTTCCCTTATAGACTTGGTATCAGTTACTATTGCATCTTTCAGTTATGTATTCATGCATCAGATATGCATGTTCAACATGAGAAACTCAACTTATCAGCAATTCTAGTCATGTATTCATGAATTATGTTCAGCCATGTACTCATGCATCAGATATGCATGTTCAATGAAAAATTTTAGCATATCAATAGTGTCAGTCATGAAATCATGTTATAGTTGTGCATGTCCCGTATTTAAATTCAGTCTATCAGTATTCTCAGCTTAGTCAATCTTATTCAACGATGAATGTTTCCAAAGGGGAGATATTGTAAGACCTCAAAAAATCCTAAGTTTGATTCAGTCCTGTAAAAGCTAGTAAGGGGTCCCAGACTTAGAAATATTTAGCTAAGTGTTCATACATAGAGTTGTTTTAGACTTCATAAGTTGGCGATCATTTTTCATGACCTTTATGACCTTTAAATACCAATTTTTAGATTAATTCACGATCAGGAATGTTAGTAGGTATTCACGATCAAGTTTTGGATTTTTCAGACTTCGTTTGAGGCACGTTTAGAAGTCCAAACCAGTGGATTGATGCGATCTCGATACACCGCATCGCCCATCATGTTGATGAGTATTTTTTTCCCAAATCCAAATGTAAATTCTAGTAAGCTGATCTGTACTTGATGCGGTGTGTCGGCCATAGCGTCGACCCTATTAATGCGACGTATCGGTCTGTGCATCGTTGGGCATATTTTTCAGTAATTAAAATAGTATCCAAAGGGGTATTTGGGATATTTCTCCATTTAAAATTTTCCCCTAAAACATGAAATTCAACCCTCACAAAGCAAATTACACTCTTTTCTCTCAAAATCATTCAATAACAAACCCTAGGGCTACCAACCCAAGATTCAAATCCCAAGGATTGCACCACCTATCTTCAAGAATTCAGGCATTGGGGTATGTCAAGTGTTCATCCAAGGATTTCCTTCCACCCTTGAAGTTTAAGAAACCTTTTTTACTACAAGTTCATGAGTTTGATGAATTTTCATGGTTGGATTTGAATGTGATCATGTTTTCCATGTTAATGGAGTTCCTAATTCATGATTAGTTGCAAGATTTGTATGAAATTTTTATCATATGTGCTTGCATCATAAGAATTCATGTTAAAACCTTTGAATTATGAATTTGGTATTTGAAATTGTAATACCCCCATGTTGTTAAGTATTGCGTGCATATACTATGCCCTCCAAGTGTTTGGTGGATTGTTCATGTGAGTTGAATAGTTAAGTCCCATCATATTAGTGTGTATACAAGTTCATGTTATGCAAGTGTTTGTCAAAATGCTTCAATGAATAAATGGTGATCAAGTAATTAGTTATCATGCATCAAGATTGTGCTATGTCTTTAGTCTATGCTATCGCATCCTGGGGGTATTTAATATCCAGAAACCTAGTTGTTTACCTAGAGCTATAGTAGCAACAGAATAGACTCAGTAGTTTATCAATCAGTTTAGAACCTAGTATAGTTAAGTGAGTTGATAGAATTCAGGAGTATTCCATCAGTTAGTAGAATCTAGAGAACTGAGTTTAGTTCAGTCAGACAGTATGAATCAGTAACAGATCAGTCCAGTCTAGCACTGTTTAGAATTCTACCCAGTATCTATTCAGTTGGGAGTAGGATTAGCATCGAGTAAATCCAAGAATGGGAACTCACCTGCCAATAGAGGGTGTGATCCTTAAAAGCAGTCATTGTGTTCCAGAACTACGTAGCCAGTGTAGGTTGAGACATCAACCTACCAGTTAAGGGTTGATAAGGTGTCCTACTTGCCAGTTGAGGGTACCACCATTCTCATTCAACCTGCTAGATGAGGGTGATTGAGCTTGTTTTTACTCATGGCATGGTACTGACACCCTTCCAACTAGGGTTACAAGTTAGACCCCAAGTCATTCAGAAAGAGGCATATCAGTTAGATGATTACCTCCCACAGTCTCAATTTCAGTCTTCAAAATAGAACTCAGTTCAGTTGTACAAAAAGACTGTTAAATACAGTCACTCAGTTTAGTACAAAACTCAGAATAGTTTAATAAAATTAGGACTGTCAGATATAGTCACTCAGTTAACAGTAATATAGTATTAGTAAACTCAGATATCAGTAAACTAGTGATTCTGAATGCAATATCCAGTGTTACCATGGCCTTAGTTACATTTTACATATTACATACATGTACTCTCATTCAGTTATACTCATGTTATTCAGTTAGTATTGTTCATGCATATCAACCCATGCATCTCAGCCTACCTCACTAAGCATACTAGTACATTCAAATTATTGATGCATACCTTTCTTTTGTGCTATGATGTCTTATATCTTAGGTTCAGATGTACGAGCTCCCGATTATACTTAGCAGCCTGATCCATCAGCAGTAGACTAGTGGTGAGTCCTCATTGTTCGAGGACAGATTTATTATTCAATATTTTAGTACACAGTTTATTTCAGTAGTCAGAGTTAGTTAGGGACTTGTCCCATCAACTCTTTGTTCAGACAGTAGAGGCTTTTCAAACTAGAGTATTTATAGGCAGATGTTTAGTTTTGGTATTGATGTACCATACTCAGTATTGATTGCAGATTTGAACCTTATGGTAGATTTCTGCCTAATTTTTGCATAATTATAGTATTACTATTCATTTATTGTAATAGGTACCAGTCACGGGTTAGCTTGTGGTCCATCAAAATTATGAGCACCGTACAGTGTCTAGGATACAAACTCGGGGCATTACAGTCTTTGTGCTATATTGTTTCATAATGTAGGTACCAGTTTTATCCCACACATCATAATCAGACAGTGTGCAGCTTCCAATCAGCAGATGATGAGTCCTTTTCATTCAAGGGCTTGAGTAAATCACAGTTTTAGTACCATCTTGTTTTCTTTATTCAGTTATATTGATTCGGGATAGCTGGGGGTCATGTCCCTGCTACCTATAGTCAATTTTAGAAAAGGATTCATGGACAATTAGTATAGTTGATGTATTAAATTTTAGTTTTATTTTGTATAACCAGAGTTGTAATCGTTTTATACAGTTTTGTATTGAACCTACTTAGTGAAGACATATCTTCCACTTATTTCTTTTAGATTAATGTATTTTATTTAGTTGCTCACGAGTTATGCTTGTATAAGGGTTAGCTTTGGATCACTTGTGGTCCTAATCATCATGTGATGTCCAGGGGGTAGTCTCTGGGTATTACAGTTGGGGGTTTATCCCAGCAACTCCTCATGATGTTTAGAGGTTTTCAGACAGACAGTCAGTCAAATAGTTAAACAGTCATTCAGTTTTCATTATTATTAGTTGTTTCAGACAAACAATTTAGTTCCAATACTTATTAGATATTCCAGTCATTTATATATATATATATATATATATATATATATATTGGTATTTAAGTAGACAGTATCTTATTAGCATACCTTCTGCACATGTTGTACTATTTCATTTTACTTAGTGCTCATAGCAGGTACCAGCTCATGGGTTAGGTTGTGGTCACTTATGTTTGTAAGCACCATTGCATGACTAGGGGTATCCTCGGGTCGTGACAATAACACCGATATAGCACCATGCCCAGTCCTATAAAAGGTACCCAAATTGGGGCTTTTAATTTCAAAAAAGATTATTATAACGACCTTTCCGATCAATTTTTATATTTCCATTTATCTTTGCTGTTAGGGGTTATCCATAGCTGCCATAAGTCATTTGTGACTTACTGAGATGGATGGTTCAATTATCGGGTAGTTCGTTTGGTTTTTAGAACCAATTCCCTATTTTGAACTCTTCGTTGGT
Organism: Capsicum annuum; assembly: GCF_002878395.1. Taxonomy (NCBI): domain Eukaryota; kingdom Viridiplantae; phylum Streptophyta; class Magnoliopsida; order Solanales; family Solanaceae; genus Capsicum; species Capsicum annuum. Next base: position 177,942,736 of record NC_061114.1, on the reverse strand, counting down.
CCTAAATGGCCACCGGGCAAAAACTTTAGTGAAATAATTTTAGATATAAATTGTTACTATGCCAATAATTTTGGAATATCAATTTAATGCTAGGTAGACATTTGGATTGGGTACCAATGCAGTTGAGCTCATTTTGACCTTTTGTTCAGAAAGTGGGAAATAAATATTTGTATGGGACCCATATTTGGTCAAAACAGCCTCGAATGAAAATTTTGACTTTGCCATCATGTCTAGAATGTCTATTTTATGTTAAGAAGACCCTTGGTTCATGTTCTAAGGCTCCCAGAGTTATTTTGGGTAATTGAGCGGATTTTATAAAAACAAAACTATAGGCGGGGGCCCACATTTTGCAGAAATTATCTTGGATGAAAGTGTTGTTGATTCTAATGGATTTTAAATGTGGTGTACACTTAAATTTCACTATTGGATCATGTTATTTTGGTTCTAAATGAGTTATAAGGGTCAAAACAAGTTTGACTTTGTTGTCAGGGGGATACTGCATCTCTTCATCGGGAGCCAAAGGTCGAGAATTTAGGCATTTTCCCTTCATCTTTGAGAGGCTAAAAGCCTAAATGGGTATGATAACTCAAAATTTAGTTGCGTGGGTGACTTAGGAGCTTTATTATCATCTATTATCGTGATTATCATCCGAATTAAGGTAAGATTCATTACTTTATTGATGAATTTCTTAGTTCTTAACCCAAAACCACAAATTCACTTAGGGCTTGATTTTAGTACAAAATTAGCTTTATTTGAACCCATTTTCTTGATAGTTATGATTATTTGATGATTTGTGAGTATTGGGTTGTCCTTGAAAATGCATTTTCCATAAGTAGGACACAATTGGGGTTTTTTATTTTGTTTTTCTGCCTGAATCACAATAGTGTAATATGGGTATAGTTACACTTGTATGGATGATAAGATTATTTTTTATAGCATGATGAAATTTTGGAAATTGTGAAGTGAAGACAAGCATGTGGTGAATGATGTAAGGTTTTGAGGTTCGGCTTTGAGGTAGTCTTCTACCTACACTTCTTCGAAGATGATGTAGGTTATGTATTGCATATGTATATGAATGTCAGGCTTGATTATGAATAGAATAACTTAGTATTGATTGTTGATGTTTTGGGAAGTATATGATAGTTTTGGACCAGTAAGGTGGAATGTTTATGGCCCTTTTAGAACCCTATTGCCTGTTTCCTAGGTTAAGCTAATTTTTCACATAGATATGACAGTATTCTAGGTTTGAGATATGGTTTATGTGTTGGAATCATGGTGTAACGATCCGAGACTACCCCTTAGTCATCACACGGTTCGTGGAACCACAAGTGATCCCAATCTAACCCATGAACAGGCATACTGTTAAGCAACTAAATTATAATAAAATAAATAACAAGTTCTGTTATGCGGAAATATAATCATGGCATAATCTGAATAAATACATTACTAATAAAGTTTACAATATGATAAAACTGAAGTAAGAAATTGAAATTTACATGACTGACTCTGACTGGCATCTATGAAGCCTCTACTATACTGACTATAGATAGCTGGGACATGCCTCCAACTACCACTAATCAATACATATGAAAATAAATGAACTGCACATGAACTAAAACTGTCTGGAGTTCCCGAAATAAGAGAACTCATCACCTGGTGGTTGGAAACTACAACTGTCTGATCATAGTGTACGAGCTACAAATGGTACCTACATTATAAAAAAATGTAGCCACATAGACGTATATGTGGATCAGTACTTCTGGAAGGTACTGAGTATGCAGCGGTGAATGCAATAAGTAAAGTGATTTCATATGTAATCTTAAAACATGCATGCTAAGTATACGTAGACTCATCAATAGGCTGGAATAAACTGGAATCTAAAATATCCTAAAGCATGAGTGACAAACATACTCTGATAAGATGATGAATCCCTACACTTAGTTTATGTAAAACTATACTTTAAGGATATAAGTAGAACTAAAGTTGGGATATGATAAAACATGGCTACTGTATAAATACTAAGTCTGAAAATACGTGATGGAGACTGACATAAATCGAGGATCTGAGTGTACAATCATACTAAGCACGAATTCATAAACATACAAAACCAAACATACTCATCTACTAAGCTTATCTATTAACTGAATGACTGCTAGCTGAATACTGGTCATGTAAGACGGAACTATACTTAGTCTGAATAACTGGACTAAAACTGTGGAATACTATACATATGAGTTGAGGACTATCTAAACGTGAAAACTGTAATATCTGAGAATGTAAGACCAAACGTATAACATGATTCTGAAATAGTCTGTAAACTGAAATACTGAAATACTAATAACCGTATGCTATGGTCAAGCAAACCTGAAACTAAACTCTGAACTAAATACTGAGTTGAGACTGTAACTGAGACTGTGGAAGTTATCATCTAACTAACATACCCTGATTATAAACTGATTTGGGATCCAACCTGTAACCCCAGTTGGAAGGGTATCAGCACCATGACACGGGTTACTAACATTAGCTGGGTCAACCCTAATCTGGAAGAAAGACTCATGAGATATATATGGTTACCTCAACCCTAGTCTAATATAAAAATGATTTATCCTACGCTAGCTACGTAGTTCTGTAACTCAGGGACTGCTACTAAGGGTCAAACCCTCTACTGGTAGGAATTCTCCCATCCCTGGGTTCTCTCGATGATGAATCCTACTCCCGACTAAATCGACACTGAAATGATCATTAGACTATACTAGGCTTGACTGAACTCACACTGATTAAGTTGACTGATTGGGTGCTACTGTTTGGGATACTACGAAATCATTCTATTTTAACTGGAGACTAGATAAACAGCTAAATTTTGGGTATTCATAACACCCAGGACTCGCTAGTAACAATAATAAAAACGCATGAAAGCATTCGAGAACATAATAAGTAAGCATTATTTAATGAAATTCACCACCTAGGCATTTCATCATACACATGGGGATTAATACTTTAACATGGGGTAATTCACCAAACACATGGGGATCATGAACTTGGACATAGGAATATCTTAAACATGAGAGCATAGTATGATTACATAACTAAAATCATGAATATTGAATTCACATGAAATTCGCTTGAAATAGGATATGAGCGTTTAATCATACATGTGAAGATCATAGCTTGAACCTAAGAATGCCTTAAACATGGATGAACAATAGAGTTACATAGAAATATTCATAACTTGGGGATTCTTCTTGAAGTTGATTGAATATGATATGGGAATTTCATCAAACATATGGAAAGCATGAATTTAGGACATGGGAATGTTGCTAAAAATTATGAATTTAGGATCTATCATGGAATTCACTTGAATAAAATATGGGAAAATCAAATTCATAGCATGAGGAATTCAAAATATTGTATGAAATCACACATGGGCTGAAATTAATTAAAATCTCCATGAAAACATGCAATTCAATCTTTCTTGAATATTTAAAATAACATAATGATCGAAAAATTCATTCTTTAATTGATATAAAAGGGTTTTGGGCTCCATGGGTGAAAGAGGACTCATGGATGAACTCTCACATACCTTACATATTTAAAATTAAATGAGAAACACAATCTCGAAAGCTTTCTTGAATTGGAAAACTTGAGTTCTTGCTTTTCTTAAAGAAAATTTGATGAAGTTCTTGATGTTCTTAAGGGGTCTAGGGTTTTCTTGGGGAGAAAAAGATGAAAAACAAATGGAAGAATTTGGGTGAGGGGAAGTAACCAAAGTGACCCTAGGCCCTTTTAGAACTGAAATAGTATGTGAAACAGTTCTATAATGCATTGTCCATCATGCTGCATCGCTAATTGCATCGACAACCACCGCGTCGCATCCCAATCACGTCAGCTTACTGCCTCTCAAAAAAATGTCATAACTTTTCACTCGGGTATCATATTAAGGCAAAATTAGTATCATTGGAAAGCTAATTCAATTACCTATAGTTTGATGATATTGATCTGCAAAATTCTGGGTATATAAAAAGTTATACACATTTAAAGTAGACCCTTGTAGAATCGAATACCAAACTTTGGATGAATCAAAGGCTCGAAGCTCAACTTTATTCTAAGTGATTCTTATGAATATTTTTCATCTTAAAAGCACATAAAACAGGAGTATAAAGATCATTAAACTTATATTCATATGGGAATCACTTGGATTATAACTTATACACGTAGGAACAACGATTCAAAGACTTACTAAAAAATATGAGGTGTTACACATGGTTAGTATGCTTAACCTTAGTTAGGCTAGTCTAGTGATCTTAAAATCATAATTTAGGTAGTGTTGGCTTAAATGATCCTATTTCTAGGCAAATTTCATATCTTAGAATTGGTTATAGCTTACTTGACATCTAAAACCTGAACTAGATGCCTTAGCCTAGTATGGAGCAGAGTTTGCCTAATTATGAAAATTGAGGATTAGAAGTCAAATATTGACCCGCCATAAGCTTGGATTTATCTAGTTCCATTAAATACCTTAGACTCTTATTAAATGCTTCGAGAATAGCCTTGGGAGTATGTTGGCTAACCATCATAAATAAGTTATGGTGATAGTATTTGAGGTGATGTATTGGATGTTGACTACATTATCGTTAATGTTATGTGTAGTTATTGATTATTCTATTAATTAAGTCCATGACTATGTTTCATTTAAATCATTGACTAGACTACTATTTTGGGCTTTGAATATAATATTACTAATGTTATACTTTGCCTAGTATCTAAACTAGTGATTAGGCTAGAAAGACATCTTGTTACTAATATTGTGAGTCATGATACTAAGGGCTCTAAAAGGAATATTTATTGACTACATGAGAAGCTATGCTACTAACCATGTTAAATCCAATAATGCATTATAATATTCATGTTATATGCATTGATATATCTATGGATAAATTGTCCTTGATGATGAATGATGTGTTATGAAGGTATGCGCTTCCTCGCTTCTTTTTTACTTTACCCCTCATGGGTCTTGTTATTTACTTTAGCCCTCGCAGGGCTTGTCATTTACTTTAACCCTCATGGGGCTTGTCATTTAGTTTAGCCCTAGTGGGTCTTTTCATTTACTTTAGCCCTCGTGAGGCTCGCACTTTACTTTTTCCCTTGTGGGGCTCGTCTTTTATTATTGGGCCTAAGGTCGTGAGTACGATGTTGTGATTATTTTGAGCATATTATTGGGCCGAGGGTCGTGTTATGATATTGTTTGGATATCAAGAAAGTATTTATCTTTGTAAAGGATACGGTTAGATAATATGGATACATATATGTTTATGTTGCTTATGATTTCATTTACTGAACAATGGTGATGGCATGCATAGATTCGGTACATTCCTAATTATTATATCGATATGGATGTGATCCTAGCTTAAATACAACCTTAACACTATTGTTTCTAAATAAGGGTTAAAACCCACTTTTCACCATAACAATAGATTTCTTTACTATAATGTAACACCCCGAATCTAGTACCCAGAATGCTACACAGTGCTCATGACCTCGAAGGACCATAAGTTAACCCATAACTGATATTTGTAATTGAGACTGAATAATATAATAGAAATATGTGGAATGTAAGCTGTAAGGACATAAGGCTCAAAACTGAACTAATACAGAATATAAAACAATGTCTGTAATGGGGTATAATAATACCCAAAACTAAGATAAACTATCTGAAACACACTGTAGTCTGAAAGCCTCTAAACTATCTGAAAACTGTGGAGTTGATGGGATATGTCCCCAACTAACTCCAAACTACTAAAAAAGATAAATTAATAAAATAACCATGCTATACTTGAATGATGAGGACTCACTGCTAGTCTGGTTGCTGAACGTCCAATCTACTAAGGATGCTCAGGAGCTGGTGCTTCTAAACCTATGGTATAAAACACTGTAGTGCAAATGCATCAGTACGTTGAATGTACTAATATGCAAGTAAGGTAGGATAAATGCAATGGTTCATATACATGAACAATACTAACTGACTGAATAATATAAACATGAGAATATATGCATGAATACGTAACTATAATTCAGATCGTGATAACACTGACTCATGAATTCTGATAACGTTGATTTACTAATATCTGAGTTTGCTGATAACATGGATACTGAGTAACTGAGTTTACTGATATTGATATGTGAGTCATTGATAAGTGAGGAACTAATACTATATTACTGAATATTGGGGGACTGATAATATATTACTGACACGTCAATAACTATTTTTGACAGTTCTAATTATGAAGAACTGGTCTAGTTGACTGTATCAGATAGTCCTGAAGCTGAATACTGATAACATAAGTTTTGATAACTAATATAACTGATATAACTGATAACATAAGTGACTGTATCTGACAGTCCTGAATCTGATGAAACTAGCTGAGTTCTATATTGTATCTGAGTTGACTATATTTGACAGTCCTAAATCTGAAGAACTATTTGAGTTCGTTTACTGAGACTAAAACTAAGACTGTGTGAGGTAATTATCTAACCGACATGCCTCAAAACTGACTGGTAGGGTCCAAACTATAACCCCAGCTGGAAGGATATTAGTATCGCGTCATGGGTAAAGATAAACTGTGAGGTAACCCTCTCTGATAGAAAGCTCTTCCATCAACCCTCATGTAGGAATAACTCCAAATGAGATGTATTAGTATCCCTACACATAGGGGTACATCTCAACCTACGCTGGCTACGTAGTTCTGGAATGCAAGGATCACTTTTAAGGATCACACCCTCCTCTGAATAATAAGTGAGCCCCTATCCTTGGTTCACTTGGTGCTGAATCCTACTCCCAATTGAATAGACACTGAACTGATACTAATTGTATTGTTTAGTGGAGCTAAACTGAGTTTTTTGAGTTTTGTTGACTGACGAAATGCTACTGGGATCGGAGGACTGACTGAGAGTACTGAAGTTACTGAGATTTACTGGGAATACTAGGTTATTGAGATTACTGAACTACTGAGATTACTGATATTTTTGGGTTTTCCTGAGTCACATGACTGACTAAATTCTATGGATCATGGCTTGACTGAGAGTATCGTGAAAACATGACACTAGCTCTAGGCACACTGTTAAATTATCGGGTACAAGTAACCCCAAGACTCGATAACATGAAATTGATAGGATATCATATTTCTTGAACACATGACCAATATCAACAATTCATAATACATTAATTTAGGGATTTTATGAAGCACATGGTTATCATAGTCTTATACATGAATGGAATTGCATATAAATATGTCATACTTTCATCAACCTAATCTGATGGATATTCCCTCCACCATTCATTATGCACACAATATCATGGAAGTCATTATTTGTCATAGGGTAAAGCATGCATTTATCACTTGGGTCACAATTAAGCTATAATGCATAATTTTGATTCTCTTAGGCATTTTATCAAACACCTAGGATGCATGACTTAGGGCATCGGCATGACCATCAAATTAATACAACAAAACTCCATATTTAAACTTAATTTTACATTTTTCATACCACATACTAACATAGGTTCATGAACAACACGTAAAGATTCCAACTTGGGAATCATACAATCATAATCACCTGAACATAATCAACCCACAACAAAATATTCATAATACAAAATTTAAAACTTGATTCTCGGGCTTTATGGATGAAAGGAATCCATGAATGAACATAGTGCATACCTTAGTTCTTGATTATACGAAGATTAACAGAGAGATTTTTGAATTTGATCCTTGGATTTGAATCCCCAATTGAAAACCCTAGCTTGTTCTTGAGAGAAACTTGAGAGAAATAATATATTTAGGGTGAAATATGGCTGAATCATGTGTTATTGGGTTTATATAGGGGTGGTAAAATGACCCTTTTAATCCTTGAACGCGTATTTAAATTTTGTGAAAATTTCTCGATTTGGACCCATGGCGCGACATGGCGCTATTGCACCATGTCTCTAGAAAATGACAAATAGGAAATTGCATGGTGGCGTGATGCGGAGCTATCGCATTGCCATCCTTTTTGTGACTTGGAAGTTTGGTCCGATGCGTCACTATCACGGAGCAACACTGAAAATTGACAATTGTCATTTAAGCTGGTCTGCAATGCGCTGATGGCTCAAGTGATACACTGTCTTACTAAAAAGGCTCTAACTTTTTGCCCGAGTGTTGGATTTGGGCAAATTTGTTATCGATGGAAAGCTTATTGAATTTCCCACATGATAAAAAGTGAAAATATTGAAAATACCATATGTATAAAAGTGTATTCATCTTTGAAACAAGTCTTTAATATTTTTGGGATGAATCTAAGCTAGGTAGAAGTACGGTTATTACATATAATAATTTCCTATTAAATAGACTATTTATACATATAAAAGAGGTTTAAAATATTGTTTAAATATTTGACTAAGACAGATTTCTTTCCATGACTTGACAATATTATTTACTCTGATCATGAGATATTCTGACCCATTCTATATTTTTATAATGATTTAGTCCCAAGATCATTCCAAGCAACAAACTTATGGATTAACACTCTTTTAGCCATAACTTAAGTCTATGCACCTATTATTTTTATCTATACACATATATTGATGACTATGATGATATTGATATCCAGCTAGGTCATAGGATACTATTAGGATAATATTAATACCTGACAAGTCTAGAAGGTACTGTGATAATGATATTAATACCCGATAAGGTCAGAGGATGCTGTTATTATAATATTGATACCCGAAAAGGCCATAGCATACTGTGATGTTGATATTGATACCCAACAAAGCCGGAGGATACTGTTATAATGATATTAATACCCAATAAGTTTAGGGGATACTGTTATGATGATGTTGATACCTGATAAAGCTTGAGGATATTATGATGATGATATATATACCCAGTTTGAGTCTAGAGAATGGTTGTCATATTTATTATGTACCTTACATTCATTCTTTCATATGTATCACCTATTACCAGTATACGTCTATGCTTATCAGTAGGTATAGAATGGTTGCATAGATATAGGTAATGACTATGCCTTGTGTTATTGTGTGCTGGTTGAGCCTTTTAAGCTAGGGGCGATGGGGGAAATGCATAGGATCGTTTAGGTATTTGGTTGTCCAAAATAGATTGTTACTCGCGTTGTTATTGATATTGTTATTATCATTGTTATGATTTTTATTGTGGCTAGTTTATAACAGATTGGATATTAATTCAGTATAGAGATTTGAGGTATGTTTATAGGCTCTTCTATCTTATGATTTCATTATTATCCATGATATTTCATGTCTAGCCATGTGGATAAGAAACCCTGAGAATAATAGTATCAAATCCTAATAGGATTATGATGAGGCCTTAAAATGAAGATATAATGATCTAGGTTGTTCTTTGATATGACCTTGTATGTATGTATATTTATATGTAATATATATGTACCTATATTTAGATATGGTATTACCTCATATCTCTTTCTTTATTTATTCAGATTGTATATTCGTTCCTTGGCCTTGTATATTATTATATATTCTTCTTCCACTCTTTACTCATATATTGGCCAGAGATATATAGTATAGAGCTAAGACTCCTAAGTATGGCTAGAATAAGATCGTGCACCCTTATTACTTACTAAACCTTGTTATGTTGGTCTATTAAATATAAATAGGATAGTTGTTCCTTATTATATCATTAACTTGTCATATGATTTTTGGACTTTTGGTTGTAGTTTCTATTCTGTTTATATGTTATATATATCTTCTTTATCTTTGGAGCTCAGTTGAAGTTTTTTACTGAGTATCATTTATTTGGTACTTGTACTATACTTTTGTAGTCTGTAGATCATAGTATGGGCTATCGTCGTTGATGTGTATGTCATGTCAAGTAGCCATAGTTAGGTGATACAGAGTGAGCTCTCAGCATTTGAAGTATTACTTTTCTCCCTCTTATGTATAGACTAGCCTCTATATTATATTTGAAGATAAGTTATATCAGTGTAATTTATTTCATCTATTCTATTTTTGGAGGATAAGTTATATCAGTGTAATTTATTTTATCTATTCCATTTTTGGACTCTTATTATATCAGAAGTTCTTGTGCTGATACCACCAGGTTTTGGAATTTATTCATATATTAGAACTTTTGTTATATTTATTCCATATTTTTTCCTTATTCTATTTGGTAGTCCATTACTAGCCATTTCAGACTACGAGTTTGGCTTGCCTACAGGTGGACTTTAGTAGGCGCCATCATGACCTAAGAAATTGGATCGTAACAATTGGTATCAGAGCCAGGTTTCACCGGTGTATTATTACAAGACCTAAGTATAAGTAGAGTCTAAATTGGTGTGGAGATATTCGTAACATATCTTTAGAAGTCTACAAGGACATTTTAGGAAATTTCCTTCTTGACTTCTTATCGTGTATCTGCATTGCTATGAACCTCGAACATATTATTTCACTTTATTTTGTCCCTAATGAACGATGCAACATGGCCGATAAAGTGGATAGGTGTAGACGATACTATAGCACACATTTCCAGAGTTTTAACACAACGTCAGACTAGAGAGTCAGAGATGGATGTTGTAGATCTTCATCTTTATCCAAAGGATTTAGGGCTAATTTAGGCTCAATTTGAGCTCGTGACTACTTCAGCCTTTGAGGTTCAGCATTAGGAATTTAAGTCATGATGTAGATCTCTCTTATCCATGGATGACATTTGACTCATTGGGAAGTGCTCAAACCAGAGTTGGGTCTATAGGTGTTCATCACGGTTCTTTACCAATTTTAAGTACGAGATTGGATTTCTTGAGTTGGCCAGACTTATTCCTATGTGATATCAGGACATTGGTGCATGGATTATTTGAGGATTAGCATTGCCACTCCTTTTGGGATTGGAGTACTTGATAGCAGCTGAGTCTTTCTTCATTCAGGTTTTTTATTATGAGAGGACCATAGAGAGCATGTATTCAGACTTATGTAAATTGCAGAAAGATATATGCCATCAGTTTAGTGCTATTGGTATTTTATCCAAGAGTGAGGATCCTTCCTATGGAGTTCAATTTCACTTACAGCGTATAGGTAATAGTATTTCATACTATGAGTGGTTTTCGATTAATCGTGATAATCATAGTGGGTAGAGTTGCCATCAGACCTTGCGGGGAGATTTTCGGTATGAGTCTTCAAGTGGTAGAGGCCATTGTGGATATTGAGGGGTAGTATCTTGTAGTATTCTAGAGATTTTTCTCAATGTCATTTGGCCAGCCATTTATGCTCAGTTTGTGTCCCTGCCATGTTGATGCTTCAGGAGTTGCTACAACCACAGAGAGATTGACTACTATTTACAAAGTGTCCCCGACATAGGATTTCTAGTCATTTAGCTTATTCAGATCAGCCTTGTGATGTTATGGCAACTTCAGTTAGAGATAGTTCACTTGGCACCTTAGTTGATGATTTAGTTAGTTGGTTCGAGTTAGACCCATTCAGATTTACTTTCCTTATGCCTGCCAGGCGTGTAATTATGGATGTCACCACGATTGGTGTGCTTTTATTTCACTTATTTATCTTTTATTATGTGTATTAGGGTTTTTCATACTAATTGATTATTATATGCCTTGATGAGTTCATATTGATTATTATGTACCTTGTTATTGTATTCATGATTATATCTAGTGTTATCTATCTAGACTTTCATATTCTTGAGATTTATATTTAGTGGCTTGAGTAGATATACCTCGATTTAATGATTTCTTTCCCCTATCACAGCGAGGTTGACTATGTTCTCTCTTGGTTATCTATGTTAGATTGATTTGGGGATGTATTATGATATCAAAGGAAAGTTTACCTTCCATGGTTTTGTGTGGTTCTTAAGTTGGCAATTTAGCCATATTGCCCATTCTCGAGTTCAGGATTTTTAGACTTGCCTCCTGGGTTGTGAAGACTTTTGTTTTGACTATCCCTTCCAATATAACCTATTTGTGAGATTGACCAGTTTGAGGTTTGTTCTTTATTTGTGGCTATTTCATCATTTAATAGCGATTTTGATATTAATATTGAGATGTCATGAATTCATCTCTTGGATTTATTGGGTTCGTTCCATTATGATGGTTTCCCCTTGCTATTAGTGTGGAGATTAGATACTTCTTTCTTGTCATGACATAGTTTTTTCTAGTGGAGATAGAGAGTTAGAGACATGTGGCCTTTTCTATGATCGCTTCTTGAGTAGGCAAATTAAAAGTTCTTTATCTCGAGTTATTGATTTTTTGGTGGCAAATTTGACTTTGACCTTGGTTTTGAGATTGGTGTATTTCTTCTTTGGTGATGTGATTCTTGGGTGGATTTAGGGAATCTCCATTTCAAAGTTTGTACGACTTAATAAGGATTGGTAGAGTGTTTCTCCTTGATGATATGTGCCTATGGCTACTGTTGCCAAGATGAAGTGTTAGATTTATTAGTTGTCAGATAAAGGTTCATTTCTCTGAGTTGCTAGAGTTTTTCCATTACTAGTGTGGTTTACACCATTGGAGAGTTTTTGAGTATATATTGATAGTTCATGCCCTCCAGCGAATTGAAGTGGGTTATTTGCATTTACAGCCAGTGATTCATCCTTTTGCATGATTTATTTTTTGTGGCTATAGTTTGTACCCTCTAGCTGATATAGAGTTGTTTCTTGCATTTTCAGTCGAACGTTATCCCTGTGGATATTTTTGTTTGTCTAATATGTTTCAATTACGGCTTGGTATGATTTATCTTAGATATGTCAAATTTGGAAAATAAAGTCGATTTGAATGGTTGGTAATGATACAGTCTTAGTAGTTCAGTTTTGACTTGATGTCTTGGAATGGCGATTTGGAAGTTGTGATAAACTTAGAGTATGAATTCCTATCATCTTCAGGTTTGGCTTGGTTAGTTAAAATCGAGCGATTAAGCATCGGTATTGAGATTTTAGCTTGGTGTTGTAGAGCTTGCATGTAGCTTTCATTTGGGACTTGTCTCAGTTTATATTTTATTTATAGACTGGTGTAGCCTACTCTGTGGTTTCCTATTAGGTCTTCTCAACTTTGGATGGATTATAGTTGATAATTCTTCAGATGATATCCCACAGACCTGGTATTGGTATTTTAGCTTTGACCTCGAGTTTCAGTTTTCTTTGGAAATTTTGGATGATATACTCAGTGGGAGTACTATACTCGAGTTGGATTCATCATGGATTTATTCTCGTTGGATGAGACATCCTGGAGCAGAATGTTTAGTGATGTGTAGTTATGCCTTGATCCTTTGGGATTTCAGTTTGATTTTCATCCGTACTGGTTGCAACATTGGCATAGATTGCATTCCTTGATTATCTCTATTTGTGTGCCCAGATAGCACCTTATGAGCTTAGTCTTCATGGTTTCCATATGGGCTTTTAGCGGATTAGCTTCAATCATTTGAGTTCTCTATGATAAGATTGTATGTACGAGACTCAGGTGATTTTCCTCCTGGTTTGGATAGGATAGCAGGTGTAAGATGGTAAAGGAAGGTTATATTTGGATTTGAAGTTGGTAGTATAACTCATGTCTTGGGATTATTTTTGGCTTGGATAATCCTTTGTTGGATTGTGCTTGTATCGAGATGGTATTGTATGTTGTGGTTCAGTTTGTGTGCATCAGCCTATTTGGTTAAGTTGGAGGCTAGTTAGTGGTTGAAATCAAGTTTTGATCATTTCAAAGTGAAGTGAGAGTGTTGGTTAAAAAAGGGATACCTATGGCAAAATTCCTTTGAAGCATTTTCTTTTCGTTGAGGTAATCTAAGAAGTAATTCTTGGAGCATACGGGTCCAGTACCTCATCCTTTCAAGATTTTGAGATTCTTTCTATCCATTGACTTTCAGGGACGAAAGTCCTATTAGTAGTGGATATTGTAATGATACTTTCGAACATTTTTCAAATTTTTGCTTATATTCACTACTAGGGATTCTTCATAGCTTCCATAAGTCATTTATTACTTACTGGAATCGATGGTTCGGTTATCAAGTAGTTCATTTGATTTTTAGAACCAATTCCTGATTTTGAAGTCTTTATTGGTCCCAAATGGCAACTGGGCAAAAACTTCAGTGAAATGATATTAGATGCAAATTCCGACTGTACCAACAGATCTGAAATATCTATTTTAGCCAAGGTATACTTTTGGTTTGGGTCTTAATGCACCCGAACTCATTTTGACCTATTGAACGGGAAAGTAAGAAAGTTTGAAATATGGGTATGGGATCCACATTTGATCGAAACAACCTCTGATAGAAAATCCGACTTTGTCATCATATTTGGAACATCAATTTTAGGCAAGGGAAACCCTTGGTTCAGGTCCTAAGGCTCCCGGACTTATTTTGGGCTATTGAGCAAATTTTATAAAAAGTAAAACTATAGGTATGGGCATCTATTTTTGCAAAAATGATCTTAGATGAAATTTTTAATAATTCCAATGGATTTGAAATGTGGTTTACACTTAAATTTCACTATTGGATCATGTTATTTGGATTCTGAATGAGTTTCGAGGGTTAAAAATAAATTTTCGACTTTGATGTCAGGGGGATACTGCGTCTCTTCGCCGGGGTGGCTCTATAAATAGACCCTAAGGTCTCAAATTTGGGCATTTTTCCTTCATATTTGAGAGCCTAAACCCCTAAAAGGTAAAATAACTCAAAATTGAGTTGTATGGGTGACTTTGGAGCTTCATTACCATCTATTATCGCGATTATCATTTGAATTAAGGTAAGATTTCATCACTTTATTGATGAATTTCTTCGTTCTTGACCAAAAATTCCAAATTCACTTGGGGATAGATTTTATCCCAAAATTAGCTTTGTTTGCATCCATTTCTTGAGGTTTATGATTCCTTGATGACGTGTGAGTATTGGGTTCACCTCAGAAATGTATTTTCCATAAGTGGGATCCACTTGGGGTTTTTGGTGTCATTTTTAGACCCAAAGCACAATAGTACAATATGGGTATCATTAGACTCGTATTGATGAGTAGATTATATTTTTAATAGCATGATTGCATTTTTGGGATTGTGAAGTGTAAGAACCCGCAAAATCTTACGTTGATAATCAGCTCTTTTAGCTCCTAAGAGCTCTTTGGAAGACATATCTATTGACTACATAAGAAGCTATGCTAATGACCATGTTGAATTCGATAATCCATTGTAATATTCATTTATATGCATTCATATATCTATGGATAAATTGTTTTTTATGATGAATGATGGGCTATGAAGGTATTCTCTTCATCTCTTCTCTTTTACTTTAGCATTTGTGGCACTTGTCACTTACTTTAGCCCTCATAGGGCTTGTCATTTACTTTATACACTCTTTTAGCCACGGCTGGAGTTTGTACACCTATTATATATATCTATACACATGTATTGATTGGTTATGATACTATTGATACCCGAGAAGGTTGGAGGATACTGTTATAATGATATTGATACCAGGTAAGGCTGGAGGATACTATGATAATGATATTAATACCCGATAAGGCTGGAGGATAATGTTATGATGATATTGATACCCGACAAAGTCGGAGGATACTGTGATGATGATATTGATCTGCAGGGCTGGAGGATAATGTTATTATGATATTGATACCCGGTAAGGCTAGAGAATATTGTGATGATGATGTTGATACCTAGCAAGGTCGAAAGATGTTGTGATATGATATATATACCCAGTTTGAGTCCAGAGGATGGTTGTGGTATTGATTATGTACCTTGCATTCATTTTTGCATGCGCATGACCTATCACTAGTATGTGCCTATGTTTATCAGCTGGTATAGGACGGTTGCATAGATATGGATGATGACTATGCCTTATTTTGTTATATGATCATTGAGACTTCCGAGCCTAGGGCGGTGGGGGAAATACATAGTCTCGATAAGGTATTTAGTTGTCTGAAATAGTTGGTTACTTCCGTTGTTAATGATTTTTTTATTATCACTATTATGATCATTATTATGGCTAGTTTATGACAGATTGTTTATTTATTTAGTATCGAGATTTGAGGTATGTTTTTAGCCTCTTCTATCTTACGATTTCATTGTTATGCATAATTATTTCATGTCTAGCCGTATGGATTAGAAACCCTGAGCATGATAGTATTAAATCATGATAGGATATAATGAGGCCTTAAAATGAAAATTGATGATCTAGGTTGTGCTTTGAGATGACCTTGTATCCATATATATATATATATATATACCTATGGTATTACCGTATATCCCTTCTTTCATTTGTTCAGATTGTATATTTGTTCCTTGGCTTTATATATTATTATTTATTTTTCTTCCACTCTTTATATTCATATATTGGCCAAAGATATATGTTATAGTGTTGAGACTCCTAAGTATGGCAGGAGTAAGATAGTGCACCCTTATTACTTACTTAGCCTTATTATGTTAGTCTATTGGATATGAACAGGATAGTTGTTCCTTATTATCTAATTGGTTTGTTATATGATTTCTAGACTCTTGGGTGTAGTTTCTGTTCTATTTATATATTGTATATACCTGCTTTATCTTTGGAGCTCAATCGGCAGTTGCCTACTGAATACCATTCGTTTGGTACTCATACTACACTTCTGCAGCCTGCAGATCATAGTACGGGCTATCGTCGTTGATGTGTACATCGTGCGGAGCAGCCATGGTTCGAATAAATATAATGAGCTCCCGATGTTCGGAATATTACTTTTTTCCCTCTTATGTATAGACTAGTCTCTATATTGTATTTAAAGATAGGTTATATCAGTGTAATTTATTTCATCTATTCCACTTTTGTACTCTTATTATATTAGAAGCTCTTCTGTTGATACCTCTAGGTTTTGTGATTTATTCATGTATTTGAACTTTTGTTATATTTATTATGCATTCTTTCCTTATTCTATTTGGTAGTCTATTACTAGCCATTCCGGACTATGGATTTGGCTTTCCTACAAGTGGGTTTTAGTAGGTGTCATCATGACCTAAGAAATTGGATCGTGACAATTATAGGGGTTCTTTAGTGAGATTTTACACCAAGAATCACTACCAACCATTGAGATTTAGTCTTTGAGACTTATTTATGCTAATCGACATCCATTAACATGAGTTTTAACATTAAAATCATGGGATATTGTTAGATTTCACAAAAATATTCAAGGACTTTTCAAGAACCGAAAACCTCGGGACAGAATGACGTTTAGGTAATTCCGATTACTTTCAACCACTAGAGTTATTAACGTAATGGCATATGACGAATCTAGATTGTGAAATTGATGTAGTTTATGAACAAATACGTGATATGAAGCCATAATGGCTATGTAAGGACTTTATGGAGGAATCGAGTTATAGAGCATGGCTTAAATTAACGCTATGAACTACTTTACCTTCGAATTAAAATAATTGGGTACACAGATTTATTGAAAGAGAATTTAAACAACACATGGGTTAAATTAACACTATGAACTACTTTACCATTGGATGAAGATAATTGGGTACACAAATTTATTGAAAGAGAAGTTAAACAACAGTTTGGGGTTCCTTAGCGTGAATTCATTGAACTTCAATTCTTGGATTTGAAGCAAGCCAATAGTTTGCTAAATAATTCAATTCATCCATAATGTTATTCCCTTTTATCGGGCTATTCAAGATCATATAAGAAATGATTATCTTTCGCAAGTACAATAGTATATTATTCATGAATGATAAATTTAAGCATGTTTCAAGGTATAACAATACAACAACAACTACAAACCCAGTGTATTCCCACATAGTGGGGTCTGGGGGGGTAAGATGTACGCAGTCCATACCACTACTTCAAGAGAAGTAGAAAGGCTATTTCCGATAGACCCCTGGCTCAAGACAAGGAATAATAGACAAATACTTAATAAAGCATGGAACAAGATGTCAAGACAAAAATATGCCACCCACAAGGGATAATAAACAAAGAATAGTAAACATATTTGTAATAAATCATACAACAAAGTGTCCTAGCAAGAATAATACATCTACCAAGTAGTGTCCTACCCCAACGACTCAAACTAGCACTAGCCTTCTATCCTAATCCGTGCCCTCCAGATCTTCCTAACTAGGGTCATGTCCTCAGTGAGCTGTAACTGCTCCATGTCCTGCCTAATCACCTCTCTCCAGTATTTCTTTGGCCTACCCCTAACCCGCCTGAAACTATCCAAACCAAGCTTCTCACACCTACAAACTGGGGCATCCGTGCCCCTCCTCATCACATGCCCGAACCATCTCAATTGGACTTCCGGCATCTTGTCCTCCACCGAAGCCACTCCAACCTTTTCCCGAATAGTCTCATTTTGAACTCTATCACCCCTATTAAGCCCACACATCCAATGCAACATCCGCATTTTCGCCACCTTCAATTTTTTAATGTGAGAGTTCTTGACTGGCCAATATTCCGCTCCATACAACATGGCCGGCCGGACTGCCACCCTGTAGAATTTGACTTTAAGCTTGGGCGGCACCTTTCTATCACACAACACCCCCGAGGCAAACTTCCACTTCATCCAGCCCGCTTCAATACGATGGGAGACATCCTCGTCAATCTCACCATTCTCCTGAATCATGGACCCTAGATACTTGAAACTATCCCTCTTACACACCGTATAGGAATCCAATCCTACTACCACCTCATCTTTCTACCTCACATCATTAAACTTGCATTCCAAATATTTTGTCTTGCTCCTGCTCAACCTGAACCTTTAGACTCAAGGGTCCGTCTCCACACCTCTAATTTATCATTCACACACCCCAGCATCTCATCAATCAAAACTACATCATTTGCAAAAAGCATACACCAAGGCACCTCTCCTTGAATACGCCGTGTCAATACATCCATCACCAAAGCAAATAAAAATGGGCTAAGAGTGGAACGCTGATGCAACCCCGTCAAGACAGGAAAATTCTCTGAGTCTCCTCCCGCTGTCCTCACCTGAGTCTTAGCTCCATTATACATGTCCTTGATTGCTCTAATATATGCCACCAATACCCCACTCACCTCCAAGCATCTCCAAAGCACCTTCCTAGGGACTTTGTCGTACGCCTTCTCCAAGTCGATAAACACCATGTGCAGATCTCTTTTTCTTTCCTTATATTTCTCTACCAGTCTCCGAACCAGGTGAATTGCCTTCGTCGTTGAGCGCCCGGGCATAAATCCAAACTGATTTTCCGATATAGCCACTATCCTCCTCAACCTCAACTCGACCACTCTCTCTAAAATCTTCATAGTGTGGCTCAACAACTTAATACCTCTATAGTTATTGCAACTCTGAATGTCACCCTTATTCTTACAAAGAGGGATCATAGTACTCCATATCCAAGCCTTGGGCATTTTCGTCGACTTGAAAATGTCGTTAAATAATTCAGTCAACCACCTTAAGCCAGCCTCCCCATAGAACTTCCAAAAATCCATAGGGATCTAATCAGGCCCTGTCGCCCTACCCCTACGCATCTTGCAAATAGCCTCTCTGACCTCTTATACCTTAAAACGTCTACAATAGCTAAAATCACGACACTGTTCTACATGCTCCATCTCCCTTAAAACAATAACTGTATCCCCCTCTTCATTCAATAACCTATCGAAGTACGACTGCTATCTCTTCTTAATGTGATCATTCTCTACTAATACTCTACCATCCTCCCCCTTAATGTATTTCACCTGGTCGAGGTCACGACCCTTCCTCACCCTAGCCTTAGCAAGCCTAAACAACCTTTTTTCCCCTCTTTTCTCCTCTAACCCCACATACAAGCTCTCAAACGCTGTCATCTTAGCCGTTATGACTGCTAACTTAGCCTCCTTCCTAGCTATCTTGTACTCCTCCCTATTAGCCTGTTTCTCATCTTCATCCCTACTCTCACCTAACTTAGCATACACCCTTTTCTTAGTCTTTACTTTCTTCCTAACTTCTTCATTTCACCATCAATCCCCCCGACGATGGCCGGCACAGGCCCTGGAAATACCCAATACCTCACTAGCAGTCTCCTTGACGTACCTAGCTGCCCTATCCCATATACCATCCACGTCCCCCCTGCACTCCCACTCCCACACCCCCATTCCCGCTACTTTCTCCCCTATCTCCCTCACATTCATCGGCATATGGCCACCCCACTTAATTTTAGGTCTACCCTCCTCACCTCTTCTCTTCTTATCTTACTTAATATCTAAGTCCATCACTAAGAGCCTATGCTGGGTTGAAAGATTCTCACTCAGGATGACTTTACAGTCCTTACACAATACCCTATTCCCTTTCCTAAGCAACAAAAAGTCAATTTGCGTCTTGGCTACTATGCTTCAAAAGATGATCAGGTGCTCATCCTTCTTCGGGAAAATCAAATTCACCACTACCAACCTAAAGGACCTCAAAAAATCCAACATAGCAATTTCCTCCTCATTTCTCTCCCCAAAACCAAAACCTCCATGCACATCTCCAAAGCCTCCCGGTAATGGCCCAATATGCCCATTGAAATCCCCTACTACAACAATCTTCTTAGAACTAGGCACTCCTCTCACCACCTTATCCAACGCCTCCCAAAACCACATCTTCTCCTTCCCATCCAAGCCCACTTGCGGTGCATAAACACTACACACGATCAGAGTAGACCCCCCAATGATCAACTTAATAGTCATCAACCTATCACTGATCCTCTTAACCTCCACTACCTGCTCTTTAAGCTCTTCATCTACTAAGATGCCAACTCCATTCCTTCGTATCTCGCTACCAGAGTACCAAAGCTTGTAACCATCCACATCCCTAGCCTTAGACCCTACCCACTTAGTCTCCTGCACACACGCAATATTGATCCTCCTCTTTCTAAGAATCTTCACTAGCTCTATAGACTTACCCTGCAGAGTACCTATATTCCAAGACCTAACCCACAGTCTATCGACTCTAGCAACCCTTCTTCCTCTACCTCTCTTAACATTGGTCCTAACCCCCTCTCCTCCACCCGCCCTTCCCTCCTCCCCTACCCCCAACACAGTCCCCCGCCCCAACCCCCTCGGACATGACCCTATTCTACCATCAATGCCCATATCTACAACTCCCATAAAAAACACACAGCGACGGTAATCAAGCAACAGCAGAAAATACAAAGTACTACAGTTTTATTTTAAAAACATTTCTTTAAAGGGATCATGTCTAAGTCAACATTCTATTTTAAGGTTGTTTTTTAAAAAAAAATTAATACCACCTGCTATTATGCAAGTGATGCGTGACATATATACTCTTGTTAGGAAAAAGTAGATAAATGTCACAGAGGGCCGAGTGGTGAAAAACATACAGTTGAAAAAGGATTTGATGGGAAAAAACCTCCTCATGAAGGTGGGGTATGTAAAAGAGATTTTCTTTTATTAATGAATGTTCACATTAGGAATTCATATACATATGTGATTTAAACGGTGAACCCATCGACTAGTCCCATTTTAATCTTGCCACTTGATCTATTTAAACTTCTAAATTAGTGTTCTCATAGTCTATTCCATAATCTTTTAATAGCAAATTGAAGGTTTCCCCTTGAATTATTCTTTTTACTTGTTTGTGTACTTAATAATGATGTAATATTCTTGAACTAGTCAAGAAATGAATTAAGTTGACAATATTATTGAGCTTATACCATGCTATAAATATCGTACTTTCTGATGCAAGTTCCCTCACCAGTAATAATTAGTACAAAACAAAATTGTAAGCTAGCAAGACATGGCAAAATACACAGCCTTTGTTTCCCTACTGTTTTGTCTTCTCCCTTGTTGCTGCTACCGGTGAGCCTACAACTTATGACATATGCTTCTTGTTTTCAATAGACCTCACTTAATTAGTATGCCAGGTAAATGTCGGAGAATACTGAGCTTGATAGGTTCTTACAATGACTTTAAGTTAATATAAAATAAAAATTGAGTTTACTATCAAATATTTATAATATTTTGTGTATTTATTGACAAAACACACAATTTAAGTTACAGTTATTGAATTCACGTAAATTCATATCTTAAAGGCTAGATTAGTCCTTGATCTCACATCGAGTATAAAAATGCATCTATTGTAAATTGGCTATTGTTGAACTATGTATTCATCTCTTCTAAAAAATTAAATTCTTTTAGAGAACACCTCATATAATATATATTTCACATCACCCCTACATATATGAGCCAAAAACGTGAAAAATTACTTTTTTATTTTTGTGATGGTGAGATTTTAATGTAAGAGCTTATACATGCTCAATTATCATTTTAAACTAGGTAATCGTATCATCTAAAAAGATTTATGCTACTAGAGGAAATAAATATTGGATAGTTCAAAGCAATGAAAAGTCCACTTTCAAAACTTTTTTTGACATTTAGACACTAGGTTTTTTTTAATTGGGAATATAGACACTCTAATGGGACCATAAAAAAAAAGACAACCCTAACACTCAACTTACAAAATATACACTTTAGTCCTTTTTCCATTGTAGCCCCAATTTTTTTAAAACTACACTTTAGTCCATGTCCAAAAATATAAATATGGGATAATTAATTTAACAAAAAAAATCAAGCTTCTCAACTAATACCATCCACCCGATTTTGCCGCCATTTTCTCAATTTTTCGGCCATTTTTCATCAAATTTTCTGGCATTCATTGTAAAATGACATTATCTCCATTTTTTTAAGCCATTTTCTTATATTTTTAGCCCCTCATCCATTTTCATACAAAAAGCTTGAAAATCAGTCCCACATTTCGAAATTGATTCTTGGCTTAATAGCAACATTGCAACACTCCTTAGGTTGTTTGTAAGCTGTCATTCATCGGATTATTCTGGTGGTCATCGAAAAAGGCTCGATCATGTACTGTACGGACAGTAGCTAAGAAGAAGAAGACTACAGTCTATTAAGTCTAGGCTCATAAACCACAGTTCGGTCTATTAAATACTATTATCTAGGTATATCATGTCTATTATAAATTATATGATTGTTGGTGGTATATTTTCTGGCGAATGGGAGGAGACTCCTAAATCTTGGGTTTGGAAAACTGCATCTAAGGAGACAATGTCCATTTCCCTTCGTCACAATGGTTCATATGCCGATATGGTTTAAAGCGTAATAAAGAGCGGTGAATTAAGTTGTGATCAAAGAGATGTGGTAATTAGTTACTTGATGAACGAGAGGAAAAAAATCTATCTTACGTTCGTAAAGAATGATAGACACGTGGAATTATACATACTCTGCATTGATTCTAATAACTCCAGACCTATATTGTGGTTTAAAGTTGTTGGAAGGTCCCAAAAAGAAGCTTCCAATCAGCCCCACCCCCACCCCTACGTCCACCCTCGACAATGGATAATACGTCAATGGAATACGATTGCATGAGAGGTGGTAAATGAGATAATCGTCAAGATTATAAAGAAGAGGAGTGTGGAGGAGGTGAGGAACCGCAGTTCGAACCACAAGGAAGTCACTTTTTCTCGGACTGCACCAATCTTTTTGTAGGACAAACATTCAAGGATAACAATGTTTATGTAATTTTAAGTAAGAAGAGATTGAAGAAATACTAGACTGTGAATTATTTATTATATACTAACGCCACTATTGATTTCTACACATGATAGATAGATTATTAATTTTTCGAGAAGTCGATTATTCACCAACTCGTAGGTTTATGATCAACTATTTAAATATATGGACAAGTTAGAACAATGACCAAAAAATAGAAATTAAATAAAATAAAATAAAATTATAAAAATTAACATCTTGCAAACATTGTAAAACAATTTGATACATTAATTGTGATACCAAATCACTTTTGAACATAATCAAGTGATATTTAAGGCATGCTATAGTCATAAATCAGTGAGATGGAAATAAAAAGGAAAGAAATAAAATAAAATATATAAGAACTATCCAAACAATGCAAAGCAACTAGATATCATCAAATGAGATTAGACACGTCTAATGAGCATAAGGAAGAGTGATGGTTGTGACTTGTGGGTGTTCATGGGACAAGTAGTGTTTAAGAACAAGTAGTCCTTCTCAATGCAGACGTTTGTTTTGAGTAATTGGTTGTTACTAACATCACTCTTTCTTATACTCTTTTGATCGAGTGTTTAATTATTTTGTATTCTCATATGATATTATTTAGTCATTTTTCATTGCTTGAATGATGTTTATTTATTTTAATTTATTTTATTTTATTTATTTCCTTTTTAGTCACGTATTACTTATCAATAGAATTAGATGATTGATGCTAGACCTATAAAGATATCGTGCATATATTATATATAATTGTATGCAGCTATGCTAGACTAAATTAACAGTCATGTATCGACCAATTGAGTCTAATGGAAAGTAAGACGAGACTAAAAAGGGGAGAAATAAAATAAAATAAAATAAAATAAATTAACATCATTCAAGCAATGAAAAGTAACTAAATATCATCATATGAGAGTACCAAATAATTGAACACTAGATCAAATGAGTATAAAAAAGAGCAATGATAGTAACAATCAATTAGTCATAACAAAAGCCTGCATTGAGAAGGACTACTTGTTCTCAAACACTACTTGTTACATGAACACCCACAAGTCACAACCATCACTCTTCTTTATACTAATTAGACATGTCTAATTTGATGATATCTAGTTGTTTTGCATTGTTTGAATGGTGCTTATTTATTTTATTTTATTTGATTTCTTCCTTTTTAGTCTCTCTCTCCGATTTACGACTATAGCATGCCTTAAATATCACTTTATCAAGTTCAAAAGTGATTTGGTGTCAAAATTGATGTATCTAAATTGTTTTACATTGCTTGAAAGGTGTTAATTCTTTAATTTAATTTAATTTTTTTCTTTTTTGTCATAAACTTTACTTGTCCATATATTCAGATAGTCGATCCTAGACCTATGAGTAGGTGAATAATCGACTTCTCGAAAAATTGATAAGTAGAAATCAACAACGGTGTCAGTATATAATAAATAATTTGTATAGTTTAGTATTTCTTCAATCTTCTTTTACTTCATCAATTTTAAGAAGATCCAACTGTGCCTTGTTTAAAATTACAACTCTTTCAGGCATACAATGATAGGGTCTATAGTAAACCATAATAATCGATTATAGAAGACATAAATATTCGTTAGACCTTTTTCAATGGTCACTTTTTTGGTAGCGGTATTATATAAATGACATGGACCTTTTTGAGCTCCTCCATGTTTATTTATTTATCCCTTTCTCATTTTGATTAAATAATATCAATGTCTCTCTTTCTCATTTGGAACACTCCTTAGCTTGTTCCAAAGCTTTAATCCGTTGCATAATTTCGGTGGTCG
The DNA here is from genome assembly GCF_002878395.1 of Capsicum annuum. Lineage (NCBI taxonomy): Eukaryota > Viridiplantae > Streptophyta > Magnoliopsida > Solanales > Solanaceae > Capsicum > Capsicum annuum. The sequence continues at coordinate 177,917,395 of NC_061114.1, read as the reverse complement.
TCGAAAAATCGATATCAAGTACTGTATGAAAATTAGGTAAGAAGAAGACTACAGTCTATAAAGTCTAGGATCATAAATGAACTTGTTCTCATTTTTCAAATTTCTGGCACACTAACCGATGAAATTTGAATATTTTTTAACCATACAATAGCCAAGGACAGTCATAATTCATCAACAATCAAACAAATATCAACTTAAAAACACAGATTTTCAGTAAAATTAAGTTTCATTTTTTAAAAAGATTTCAATTTTTTCTATCCAAACCAAACAAATACCTAATCAACCGAACGATCTATTAACAGAGCAACATCCGAATTTTTTGGCACATCAACTGATTAAATTCTCAAAAGAAAATTATCATGCAATCGACAAGGACAATCATGATCCATCAACAATCAAACAAATATCAACTTAAAAACACAGATTTTCAATAAAATCAAGTTCCATTTTTTTAAAAGATTTCAGTTTTTTTCCTCCAAACAAAATAAATACTTAATCAACTGAATGGTTTATTAACATAACAACATTCAAATTTCTTATCATAGTAGCTGATTAAATTTGTGAAAAAATTTTACCATGCAATCGATAAGGACAATTATACTCCATCAATAATCGAACAAATATCAACTTAAAAACACAGATTTTCAATAAATTCAAGTTCCATTTTTCAAAAAAAATTCAATTTTTTTCATCCAAACCAAATAAATACCTGAACAAAAGATATAGAATATTTAGAATACCTTCAAAATAATATACAAGAATTACAAAGACTAAGAGAAAAAACTAAAAAATATTACAGTAAAGCATTTAATCAAATACCATCCAATTATCCCCCAAGATATGAACATTAATAAAATAAACGGACATAGAATAACTATCCCTTCGTAATCCTTTTATAATCCACAAATTTTTTGTGAATATCTGGAATTCCTGTTAACTCTTCTCCAGTAATTGTGTAAACTGTAGATAATAGTCGGATAAAATGATAGACTATGAGTATTCAAAATATTGAAGACAAGATATGGAAGAAATAAGATTAACAGAAATACTTATGAAAGAGAAGCGTATACTATTTTACTCTACACCTGTCCTAATATAATTCTACAAAAACTACTTTACAAAAAGTAGAAATCAAAAATTCTTAAAGGCTATTAAGACTAGCAATGATAGGTGCCAAAAAGTCAAGAGTAATAATGGCACTCTAATAATGCTATACATTTTACGTAAAAATAAGTTAAGAAAAACTAACTATTCTTCCATATGTCGCTTTCTAACTTGTCTCCTTTGTGTTTTATTTCTCTATTATTGATCTGTTGTTATTTTTTTCTTGTCGTATCTGCTGCTTTTTTTATCCTCTTGCTATTGTAGCATCGCATCTGGTTTGTGCGTGGATATTTCTTAACTTCTCTAAATATTTTTATTTATATTAATTTTATTAATGTTCATATCTTGGGGGTGATTGGATGGTATTTGATTAAATATTTTACTGTAATATTCTTTAGGTTTTTCTCTTAGTCTTTATAATTCTTGTATATTATTTTGGAGGTATTCTAAATATTCTATATCTTTTGTTCTAAAATATTCAATTAAATTCTCTTTCATAAGTATTTCTGTTAATCTTATTTCTTCTGTATCTTGTCTTCAATATTTTAAATACTCATTGTCTATCATTTTATCCTAAAGTAGTTGTGATACTGCAAATTTCTTTATAATAATTTATTCTAATTGTACTATATCTGATACTAAATTCTAGATTATCTATTTCGTTAATTATCCTGTCTTTTTCGTCTATAAATAATTCTATGTCTAAATCATATTCTAAACTATCTTTTAATTCTAGTTGTTTTATGGTTTTGTTTATCTAAATTAATCTTTCTTTTAATTGTTCTCTTCCTTTTCTAAGCTGGTTTCTATAATTAATTTCTTCGTATAGACAACTTTGTTTTCTCTAACTCTGTTAATATATTCTAACATTTTTAATTTGTATAATATCCATCTGAATAATAACTATCTGAATTATTTCTACCATAGAAATCTATATTTTCTAATTCGTCTTCTATCCAATTAGTACTTAGTAACTCATCTTCAAAATCAAATATTTTTTCCCATATTATTTTCTTTATGTCTTCTAATTCTATGTCTTTTATGATATATAAAACAAGTATCTTAGTTTCATCAGATATATAACTTGTCATATTATTCATATCATGCTTAGGTTTCTATGAATAACTTGGATAACTTAGAATTGGATTCTAGTAATTAATTATTTTATCATAGTATTTATTAGTTGTTTGTTTTAATCTTAATAATTCTTATATATTTTCATTAAGGAATTCTATATATTTTATATCTTTAGTTCTCATATATTTTTCTAGATTGGTTTCCATTAGTTTTTCTACTAATTGTATATTTTTCATATCCATTTTTCAATATTCTAAATATACATAATTTATCATGGTTGATGCGTAAGTTTGGTATGTAAGTATTTGTAAGAGTAGGTAGGTAGGTGTGGTATGTAATTTATTCTAGTCATAAAATATTTATCAAATATTTTTTCCAATATGATTTTTCTTATATCTACAATTTTTATATCCTTAAGTATATATAAAATAAGTATTTTAAATTTATCTACCATTTCGTCAAATAAATAAGTATTCATTTTTCATATGATGCTTTTTTTCAACATATTCCCTTCAATCATAAACATAACAAAATATGATCATTTTAGATTACTATATACTAGATTATCCTTAAATAACATGTTCTTCGGTCACTATTAGCATGGTAATCTGGATACTTTTTCCTTAAACAGCACCTCTACTCTGGCTACTCCCCTATCACGATTTTCTTGCCTCACCAGTTTCACCTTTAGGATGGCATAGTTCTTTAGGAATTTTTCTCCTTTTCACTTTTCTAATAGACTTCTTAACATGCTATTTTTCAAATAATTCTAGTATAAAGTAACTAACATGAACTTATTTTATCATATCATGATTGTCAGGAATTTATGAATTTAGCTATTCATAATCACAAATATAAAAACCTATTCTGGTAAATCTGGTAATTCTAGATTTTCCATAGCTATTTGATGATTCATAGATTTTCCTTGAAAATATACCTATTTTTATTAAATAATTCAAAAGTTTTGTGTACAAGAGAGGATTTTGCTTCAACTCATGAAGACTTACCCTTTATCTGAGCGGATGCTCGTCTATTTATAACCTAAAAATGAAAACGCGTATAGTATTTTACTTTACACCTGTCCTAATATAATTCTACAAAAACTACTTTACAAAAAGTAGAAATCAAAAAGTCTTAAAGGCTATTAAGACTAGTAATGATAGGTGCCAAAAAGTCAAGAGTAATAATGGCACTCTAATAATGCTATACATTTTATGTAAAAATAAGTTAAGAAAAATGAACTATTCTTCCATATGTCCCTTTCTAACTTGTCTCCTTTGTCTTTTATTTCTCTATTATTGATTCGTTGTTATTTTCTTCTTGTCGTATCTGCTGCTTTTTTTATCTTATTGCTATTGTAGCATCACATCTAGAATAAAGTTGTGTTTTCCACTATATCTGCTGCATATGTGGTCATCATATCTTTGGCTAACCTGTTTACAGAATTGATCCATAGCTTCTTCTGAAATAAATCCTTTCATAATAGATCTTGTAACTGGTAATTCTTTTGGTTTTAGGATCGTTATGACCCATTTTCTTATCTCTTCTCTGTCATTTTCTCTAATATTTTTACAAGTAGAATAAACTAATAATTAATTTCTATTATAGTAAATTCAAACTGGGTTTTGATTTATATAATTATTTGTTAACTCAGTCAATATATTGCTAAGACCAATAACTCTCTTGTTTTGGTAGAAGTCCGGTATCTGATTTTTAGTTATCTCTTCTTGTTCGCATATTTCTTCAGGGATAATATAATCTTGTGTCATTCCTATCTTGACAACAGTAATTGTCTGTTTTATTTCATCAAATAATATTTATGCTGGTGCTGAGTAGAAACGGACATAAAATAACTGTCCCTTCGTAATCCTTTTATAATCCATAAATCTTTTGTGAATATTTGGAATTCCTGTTAACTCTTCTCCAGTAATTGTGTAAACTGTAGATAATAGTCCATAATAGTAACATGAAGCAATTAAGTTTGTACTAGCGCCAGGCAAAGCAATAAGTTTGTTATAGTTTTGACATTTTTGTGTAATATATCCTTGGTGTTGTTTTGTTAAATCTTTACTCTGGATAGGTTTTGTATTTAACAATTTTTGTAAAGTATAAATATTATTAATTTATGTACGAGTGATATGGTTATAAGTGTGCTTTTGTTGATTGAGTGATTCGGAATATGTGTGTATCTGGGGAGGCATGGATGACTCTGATTTTTGTATATTTGGTGTATATGGTTTTGAGAATATCTGGTTGAGGTTATAATTCTTTTTCTTTGGTGGTTCAGGTTTATTTTGAGTGACTATATTCTTTTCTTTGGATACATCTCCTGCGCCTTCAGCTGTAACTGTAATTTCGTTAGTAATTTGAGTTTTTAGGTGTTTCTCATCGTTACCTTCTAGGTCTAGTTTTTTAATGTGCTCTTCCTGCACAGTATCTTTGCTAATAGATTTTTCTTATTTTTTATAGTGCTCAACCTACACTTTTACATCTGTAACTTCACTAGTTAATGTGATAACTCGTTCTTGTAATAACTTCATTTATTCAAACACTTGTAATATTAAGTTTGTTTGGGTATCTTTGACATCAGCTTCTTTCATTGGTAAATCAGTTTGAGTAGCTTTGTCTTGATATGTAATCTGCAATAACATACTTGTCAGTCTTGATTACTTCAATCGTAAATGTAAAATTTAATATATTCACTACTAATCTCCGAATTTCCTTTGTCGTAATTGAGTTTTGTATTTTTTTTTGTTAACCAACATCGAACCTGGGTATTATCTGTTCTCACAATAAATTTATTATATACAATACATGGTTCAAATACTAATAAACATTTATATAATGAACATAATTCTTTTCTATTTATTTTTCATTTTATTTTTGTTTCATTAAATGTACCTGAGTAGTATCTACAATGGTGTTCTAATTTTTCTTCTTCATATCTATATTTAAGTACTCCTCCATAACTATATTCACTAGCGTCTGCTTCTACTATATATGTAAAAAATTTTATTTCATCTAGGAATTGTAATTTTGGTAATTCTTTACAAAGTATTTTTATTTTCTAAACTTGTTTTTTATCTTCTTCGTTGTAATTATATTCTACATCCTTTTTAAATTTTTTCTGTAAAGGCTTTAGGTTTTCTACTAATTTTGGTATATATTCTCTTACTTGGTTTACTAATCCTAAAAATGATTATAATTTCTTTTTTGTATCTAATTCTTCTTTTGAATTTATTATTTTTGTACTACATGTTGCATTTTTACTCCACTTTTATCTATTTGTATTCCTAAAACTCTATCTGGTTTTTCATAATTTCAGCTTTCTTTTCACTTAAACTTATTCCCGATTTTTCTATTATATCTGTAAATTATTCTAATAATTTTAATTGTTCCTCTTTAGTTTTTGTATATGGTAGTATGTCATCATGTATACTATACAATTAGGTAATTGTTTAAAGTAACTATCCATAAAGTGTTGGTATCTACCTGGTGCATTTTTATATCCAAATGGTAATACGTTCCATTCATAAAATCCTTGTGGTACCATAAATGCGGTTAATTCCTTAGAATCTTCATCTAACTTTAAGTGGTAAAATTCTGATATACAATCAAATTTACTAAAGTAGTTATATCCTTGTATTTGTCTTATTTTTAATATCTTATTTGGTATTGGATAATTGTATGTCATAATTTTTGCATTTAAATTTCTATAGTCAATAACCATTCTACTTTTTCCTCTTTTTTGTTCACTATGTTTATTTACTATAAATGTTGGACTATTGTGTTTACTATTACTTTTTTGTATATATTATTTTTCTAATAATTCATCTATATACATTTTAAATTCTTTTAAATCGTCAAAATTATATGTTAATGATTTTTGAGTTATTATGTTATTTTTATCTATTAATTCAATTTCTATAGTAGTTTTATTTTTTCCCCATCCTTTTAATGGATCTTCACTATATAATTATCTTAATCTTTTCTTTATTATTTCTACCTTATCTATTGAAAATATAGTTATTTTTTTTATTTATCGAAAATACAACTAGTTCTACTATGTCTTCTGTAGTTTTTATATTTTCTAACTTTTGTGTAATTTTTTCACTTTCTTTTATCCAATCAGTTTTCTTTCTTATTTTATTAAAAACTCATTTTGCTTTTACTTTTTATTTACATGGTATTGTAAACCACCAATCTATTTTAGTTATTATATGTGGGTATAATTTATCTAAAAATGTCATTCCTATAAGCATATCTTTTGATGTTAGTTCATAATTATAGATTTCTTCTATCGTTATTATTTTATCTCATATTTGTATTTTTACATTTTTAGCTTTATATGTAATTAAGCTTCTTTCATTATTAAATCTTTTGACTACTATTGGTACTTTTAATTTATCCCATTTACTTTCTGGTAAACAGTTGTATCTACATAAGTTTGCTTCTGCTCTTGTATCTATCATAGGTGTATAATACCTATTATAATATCCTTCCACTATTATTTTTACAAGTACATATATTTTCATGTCATGTCAAAGTTCTTTTTATGAATAACTTCTCTTTATTATATGTTATAGATAATTGTGTATGTTCTATATTGTATGGTTTTACTTGTTCTAAATATTTTATTCCTAATATTATATCTGCTTTTTGCAGTTCTTCTTTTATTTAAAATTCTATTTTTATTTTTCTAACTCCTATTATTATTTCTTTTTCTGTCGTATCCTTAATGTTTATTAGACTTCTTGGTAGATCTGGGCATATATTACTATTAGATTTTGTTTCTTCACTTTTTACTAGATATTTTGTTATATAATTTTCTTCTTGTCCTGTTTTTAAGAGTATTAAATATTCTTTTTCATTTATTGTTCCTGTTATATAATATTGGTTTAAATTAACTGTTGAAATTGTTTCATAACTTGTTCTTTTTTATGAGCTTGATGATTCTGGTTTTTCATGAGCTATTCTTTTTTATGTACTTATATCTTCTTCTATTTCTATATCTTTGTAACTATAATCATTATTATCAATTGTTTTTACAAATTGTTCAAAAGAACTTTCTATTATATTTTATTAATTTTATTTTTCCCTTTATTGTATGTTTTGTTGTTAATACATATAGATTTTTTCATCTTGCTGTAAATATTTTACTTCCTGGGGTTAGTTCTATTCTTGATATTTTCCAATATAATACTAATAATTTATCTATATTTTTATCTATTATTGCTACTGAATAATTTGCACTTATTATAAATTTAAATTTTTGGTATATTAAATTTCCTTTTATGGCTGTTATTATACTTTTTTCTGTAGGTTTTATAATTCTATCATATGCTAAATATAATTCTATTGGTGTATCTATTCCTTCTCTAAAACATGTTTTTATTAATATCTTTGTTCCTCCAAGGTGTACATTTTTTATCGGGTCTTTACTTTTTATATCGTTTATTTCTTTATTAATCATTATCTTTGTTACTAGTGGTATACTAGCTCTTCCTTTTGCATATCTACAGTCTATTACATGTTCTTTTTGACTTACTACGTAGTATTCTTCTTTTTTTCTACAAAATATATTTTTTATTGTTGGTATTTTAAATATTTTCTCTACACTTAAATCTAACTCTTTTCCTTTTATTTCATCAAATATATTATTATCGAATATTATTTTTTGGTATGTTCCTTCTTCATTTAAATACTTCCTTTGTTATTATTTTTATATCTTCTTCAATTATTTGGTTCATTTTTATATCTTCTTCAATCATTTGATTCATCTAATTCACTATCTATTTCATTATCTGTTTCATTCTCCGAAATTTCATATATACTATCTTCACTTTCTATTTCATAGGCTATATAATCTATCTGCATATATTCTGTATTTTCTATTTTTATTTTTGATATTTGTTTCTTTTTTGAATTTTTTGGTAATTTACAATCTCTAGCTAAATGTCCTAGTTTTCCACAATTATAACAAGTACATTCTTTTATAGATTTCTTTTTCCTATATGGTCTTCTATGTTTATAATTTTTTACATAATATCTTTTTCTTGGTTTCTTATACTTATATTTTGATTTCTTGTATTTCTTATATTTCTTATGTCTTTTTCTTTTCTTGTAATATTTTTCTTCACATCCTAATTGAGGTGTTATTTTATCTTTGCAACATGCTAAATTTCTTATTAATATTTTTTCCATTTTTATTTCTTCTCTATATTTTTCACATACATTTCTATACCACTGTTGTAAAAATTTTATTCTTGCTCCTAGGGTATCTACTATTTTTGCTTCATCCCAACTCTTTATTATTTTGAATTAAATGGTTCGTGTAATTTACTAAAATATAATCTTCTTATTTCTTTACTTTCTTCTATATTATATGTTCCTTTATAATAATATTCTTTAAATGCGCACGTATACTCATCTATATAGCACATATTACATATTGCTACTTTTAACATTAAATTTCTATTTATATCTTTTTCTTTATTTTGCTCTTCTTCTGTTGTTACACTACTAAATTCATCTCTTATAGCTATTTCATATTTTTTTCAATATTTATGTTGGTAGTATTTTAGTAGTTGTTGATGTTCCTTCTGTTTTATTATCAGATCTTAATACTTTTTTACTTGCTTCGGCTAGGTTTAAAAACCATAATTTTACTGTTTCTATTAATGTCTTTTCTATATATTCTGGTGTGTTTGTTGTATCTATTTTATTATCTAATAATTGTTTTGGCATATATCCTACCCATAGTTGTATTGTTTTTTTTGTGTCTATTACACAGTCTAAATCTAAAAAGTTGTAATTAATTATTTGTTTTGGTGTCCATTTATTATATTCATCCTTTGGATAATATCTTTTAAACTTACTTTTGTAATTATATGTTGATTTTTTTATTTCTGATGTACTAGGTATTATATTTTTATCTAGAGTATTTACTTCTGTATTTATTAGCTCTAGATTTTCTTTATTAATTACTTCTTATTTTTTCATCTAGTTTTCCTATGTTTTCTAGAATTTCTGTATATGTTTCACTATCTTATGAGTCATGATTATCTGTTTCTTCTGGATCTATTGTATTTATTTCTAATTCACTGGTTTCTAATTCTTTATTTTTGCCTTTTAATTTTTCTTTAAATTGATTTATCTCAATTAATAATTTTTGTTCTTTATCTTTTTCTTCTTTTTCTTTCTGTCTTTTTTCATACAAATTTTTTAGCATTTGTAGTTCTTTTTCTAATTCAGCAATCCTACTATTTTTAGTTTCTTCTATTTTTCGTGTTTCTTCTGTGGTTTGTTGTTTTATTTTATCTATTTCCTTTTTTCTGTCTATCTCTTCGTTTTCTCTTTCTGTTCTTACCATGGCTGTCAACTTATCTTCTAATTTTAATTCTTCTTTTTCTAACATTAAATATAAATTTTCACCTATTTTCTTATATCTTCTTCCTAAATTAGAGAATACTATTTTTATTTTTGATCCTTCGTGATTTTCATATATTTGTTCATCTATTGTAAATTCTTCTTTGTTCATTTTATTTAAATGTATATAGGTTATGTTGATATATATATTCTAAATTATCTATTGTTGATTCTAAATTTGATATTTCTTCTTTTTGTACATTTATTGAATTTTTACTAACTCTGACAATTATGTTATACTGTAGTCTTTCTACCCTTATTTTTAATTCTTTACGTTTTTCAGATATTATTTGTTTTAATTCTTTATATTTTTGTGGTTTTTGTACGTTATTCATCTAAATAATATTTATAATATTTTGGTGGATATCTAAATCTGATTTTATCATAATTAATAAATTAATCAAATAAATTCAAATATATACTACTTTCGTAACTTTAAACAACATAGGTTTTGATACCAATTGTAGGAGGGTGCGGATAACTTGGATAATTTGGTTAACGTTTGAATTTCTTGGCATATTAGTCGATTAAATTCTCAAAAAAATTTCACCATGCAATCAACAAGAACAATCATAATTCATCAACAATCAAACAAATACCAACTTAAAAATAAAAAAAATTCAGTAAAATCAATTCCCTTTTTTCAAAAAAAAAATCCTCCAAAATCAACTCAATTACCACAAATCAAAGCCGAAAAAAAAGCAAAAAAAAAACCATCAATATGGAGCACAAATTACTCGTGAGATGAAAAGAAATTATTTAAAGTGGAAGATGAAAGATCTTAGAGCTTTAGAGAAGGTAAAATTGAAAAATGAAAGTTGGGGGAAGAGGAAAGAGAAACGAACATGGTTTTGTGAGTGGGAGTGAGGAGAGAGAAAAAAGTTTTTCGTATTTAATGAAAAAGTGAGGTTAAAAAAGTATTTAATAAATACATAAGGGGTGTCAAAAGTTTTTTTAAAACACTTTATCCCATACCCCACCACTTTATTCAAAACCCTAAAAATTTAAATCAAAAATAAAATGGTGTCTATTTCTCAAAATAAGTTTTCAAAGTGGTCTTTCAACTAAATTTTCTCAAGAGTCGATGATATGTTTATGCAGTTTAATAGTACTTAACCCTAGCTTTAGTGCCTACAATCATGCTACATAATATTTAAAATTAATTCCACTATATAATATTACAATATGGGCTTTTACTAAGCCCATATGCTAACACGACTAGTATCTCAGTACTGCATATGTTGATATGGAGTATCTCCTCAAGGCATGATCTGAAAAAATCACATTCAAAGAATATATGATCGATTGATTCATCTAGCCTTCACATAGTAGAATAGTACTATCTTTGAATGTTCCAATTCTAGTTAGGCTATACTTTCTTAATAATCTCTTGTGTATTTCGAACTAGCAAATAAAACTATGTTTGAAATATTTTGCTTGCTCCAGATACATCACTATATACCACTATAAATTTCAAAAATAAAATTTAAAATTGCAACAAGTTTCTGCACGATTTTGACAATATCTTTCATAAAGTTTAATGTAATTTTCTTGAAAAATATAAAGGTATCCAATTCTCCAGAAATAACCCTATTTCTTAAGTAATCTTGAATCTGAATTGAAGGAGGGATATAATGACACCATAGGTTAGATTGGAAACTTGAGTCTAAAATTAACTGGCTCAAGTAATGTGATGCCAATACTAAATTGTTTATGTGATGCCAATACTAAATAATGTGATGGCAAGTGCAGGATTAATAATCTTGATATTTATGGTTCATGAATTGATGATCCAAAAAGACTCTAGGATCCAGCTGCAACTAATTCAACAATTTATTTATGTAAAGCTCCGGAGATCCTTGAACCATAACTATGGTAGTTAAGAGACTAATGGCACAATTAAAGAATCTCAAAGATATTAATAATGCCACATCATGAAGGTTGCATGCTCAGATCATGAATATATATTATAGGAGTACTAGTGTCCTTCACCCCCTACGCCACAGAAATAATACTAGATGCAATTCTAGCGCTATCATGGAGCTGAAATAACACTAACTACAGCTGTTCTGGTGCTTTCCATGCTATGGCACTGAGACAATGAGATGCTCAGTCCTATAAAAGGTTTTCAAATTAAAATTTTTTGTTTAAAAAAAGATAACAAGGACAGGGCTTAATTCTTTTTGGAGATTGTACACCAAGAAGCACTATCATCCATGAGAGAGGGTTTTTTAGATTTACTAATCAACATCTGCTACGGAGTTAACATGAGTTTTAAAATTAAAATCATGAAACTCAAAATTTAGGATTGTTAGGATTACAGTCAAGATTCCCACTACTTCCAACTACTAAAGTTGGTAAGCTAATGACGTATATCAAATCTAGATTGTTTTAATGGAGCTTATGAACAGAAGCGATATAATGTCCATGTAAGGACTTTATAGAAGGATAGTTTTATGGCATGGCTTAAATTAATGTCATAAATTACTTGTAGAGTTCAGATATTTAGGTACATAAATTTATTGAAAAAGAAGTTGAACGGTCACTTCGAGATAAGTGAGGCACTTTCCTTAAGGTCAAATTGTGATGATTTTGTAGCTCTCTAATATGAATTACTTTTGTGTTCTTGGACTTGGGGAGAGTCAGAAAAATGCAAAACCATTCAAAATCATCATACTATTCTCCATTTTACTCATTCTCCTCAGACTATCTCAGGTCATATTAGAGATATTTTGCACAAATGAGGCTCAATATTATCAAAAAAAAAATTGACCAGTTCAAAGTTTTAAGTACTCCCTCTGTCCATTTTTACTTGTCCATTATTGACTTGACAAGTAAGTTAAGAAGCAATAAATAATAGGAGTAATTTTACTATATTACTCCATTAAGTGATGAATAGTATTTAATAACAAGGGTAAAATGGGTAGAAATGGGTAAATTATCCATTAATTTTTTCAAACTAAGCAAGTATTGTTCGACATCTATTTTTAGAATAGTGTACAAGTATTGCTAAATAAAGAAAGTAATCATACATAATCAAGTAAAGAAAAAAATAAAATAAAAACAAATAGTTCCCTCCGTTATGTTATTATATTATGATGAATGAACTATGATAAAGATAGCTTTAGAACTTGAATGGGTCCAAGGATCAAGATAGAGTCATAAGTGATGAGAATATTAATGGTGGCTAATTTTTTTCTAATTTTAACCCAGAGATTCGTGTTGAGTTGTATTAACAGAAAAAATGAGGGGGGACTAGACCTGACCTCAATACAACACTAAGTCTAAGAGAAACCAACACCCACAAAAGACTATAAGGCTTGCAAAATCAATTGTTAGTGCCTTCTGGGAGATAAAACAAAAACCAAACCAACTTACAAAGAAATTAGCTCTATCATATTTGCACCTAATGCTTGTCAATTGCCATTTATCTTGCAAGAAAGCTCTTTTAGCTTGTCTCGAAATATTTTTGTAAGAGTGAGTGACGAGAATTTGGTTTGACATGGAGGACAGTTTTGCTAAGAAGTTTGCAACTTGATTTCCTTCTCTATATGTAACTCCCCGAGTCTGCACCCCGAACGTCACATGATGCTTACGACCCCGAAGGACCACAAGCTAATCCATGACTGGTACCTGCTGTGAGTACTGAATATTAATACTGAAATAATATGAAAGTTAGGTTGAGGTGTCATAAGGTTCATAATCTGAATACTGATAAATATAGAAACTGATAATAACATCTGAAAACTGAATACTGTTTGAACTAGTCTAGTCTGAAAAGCCTCTAACTGAACTATTTGAATGTGGAGTTGATAGGACAAGCCCCTAACTAACTCCTTCTAAGAAAATATGAAATCTTTTGAAATTCTGAAATAATAGCTCTGTCCTTAAAATATAAGGACTCACCACTAAAACTACTGCTAACTGAATGTGGCTAAGCGCGGTCAGGAACCTGAGCGTCCGAACCTATGATATGAGATATCATAGTATAAAAGAGAGTATGCGATCAATATGTAGAATGTACTGGTATGATAGATGAGGTAAGGATAATATTCATGGGCTCATATTTATGAACATTAATAGACTGAATGATATGAAGTAACTGAATGAGAGTACATGGATAACTGAAACTGTTGTAAATATTGAGTATACAATATTGTGTATATACATGTATACTGCATCTGAGATTATACTAAACTGAGTACTAAGTTTTGATAATTGAGTAACTAATATCTGAGTTACTGGTAACTGAATTACTGATAACTGAGTGACTATTAACCGACTGTCTTGATTCTGTAGAACTGAGCTAAGTTATATACTGAAACTGAAACTGTAGGAGGTAATCATCTAATCGACATGCCCTAATTCTTATTAGGGTCCAACCTGTAATCGACATGCCCTAATGTCTTATTAGGGTCCAACCTATAACCCCAGTTGGAAGGGTGTTAGTACCGTGCCACGGGTACTAACAAGATGAAGAGTCACCCTCATCTGGCAGGTGCCCTAAATAAGAATGGTGTTACCCTTAACTAGTAGGTAAATACCTTATCAACCCTCAACTGGTAGGTTGATATCTCAGCTTATGCTGGCTACGTAGTTCTGGAACACAAGGAGTGCTACTAAGGGTCACACCCTTAACTGGCAAGTGAGCCCCCATCCTTGGATTCACTTGATGCTGAATCCTACTCCCAACTAAATGACACTGATTATTAGACTGAACTGAGCTGAGCTGAGTTTAACTGGACTGACACTGATCATGAAGACTAACTGAATACTACTTTGGTGATGCTACTGAGTCTATTCTATAACTACTATGATCTAAGTAAACAGCTAGATTTTTGGGTATTGAATACCCCCAGGACTCGATAGCATCAAAATTAAAACATGGCACAGTCTTGAAAGAATAACATTAGTTACTTGTTCACAATGCATTCATTTAGATATTTTTTCAAACACTTGAGAGGTATGAACTTGTACATAAATGAGACCACATGATAACATGTCATAATTTCACTATTCGATTTACATAGGCATTCGATCAAACACTTAGGGAGAATAATTAATGTACATGATAATGGTCAACACATAAGCATCATGAATACAACACTCAACTTTCAAATTTCAAGTGTTTAACATGAGGATTGCATAATTCAACATATATACTATCTTAATTTTATGAAACTCGTAGTTAATCATTGATTGAAACCCAAATAACATCATGAACATGAGTACAATCTAATTCAAGCATGGAAATTATAAAACTAAAAACTTGTATTTTTAAAAAGGGTTCTTGGACTCCATGGGTGGTAAGGGCCCATGGATGAACACCTAACATACCTGAGAAAATGACTTCTTGAAGTTTCTTGGTGGATTTCTTGAGAATTGCTCTTGATTCTTGGAGGCTAGGGTTTTTTATTTTGAGAGAGAATGATCTTGATTTGAGAGAAATTGAGTAAATAATGATCTAATTAGGTTATTAGGGTATTAATCCCATGTTTAGGCTGATTAGGGTCACAGAAAAGACCAAACTACCCCTGAAATAATTTAAATTTCCGTCATTAAAATTCTCGATTTTGGCCTTCACCGTGATGCAGTGGCATCATGGTGAGCCACTGGAAATTTAGCTGGAACTGTTTAAAAATGGACATTTGAAAAACTGGACCTTGTCTTGATGCGGTGGAATCATGTTGTGTCACTAGAAATTGATAATTTTGAACTGGAACTATGGCACGACACGGCGCCATCAATGTGACACACTGGAAAAAGACGAGTGGGACCTAAAACTTTACCACAACGCGATGGAATTACAGTGTTTCACTAGAAACTGACGAATGCCATTTGGCCTATTACCGCGACGCGATGATATCAGGGAGCCTAATTGCTGAATATAAAATCACCATAACTTTTTACCCAATTATCGGATTAAGGCAAATTTTATATCATTGAAAAGCTAACTGAATTTCCTACCCAATGATGGGTCTAAAGCTGGAAAAGTCTAAGTATTTTGAAAGTTTTATGTAGGAATTCTCATGTACTGAGAGCTAAACTTAGCTAGGAAAATATGAGGTATTATAATATCTTCCCCTTGGGAACATTCGTCCTAGAATGAGACTGATTAAGCTGACAATACTGTTAGATTGAGTTTACATACTAAACATGCTCAACTGAAGCATGATTACATGACTGAAACTACTGATAAACTAAGTTTTCATACTAAACATGTATAATTGAAGCATGAGTACATGGCTAAACTGATTCATGAATTTGAATGCATGACTATCATGAAGATAATATGCAACGATAATTGCTACCAAGTTTGTAAAGGTAACTGAGCATAAAACTAAGTAAATCTAAAGAAGACTGTTACCTCAAGATGAGAATACTGATGAACTTGAGATCATTTACCAAACATGCATGAACGAGAACATGAGAATATAACTGAGTCTGAAACATAATACATGAACTAAAATGGTTCCTTGAATACATGCAATGACATGGGAATGGTCATACGAATGAGATTTGAATGAGTGAGTCAACTTATGATTACCCATTACTTTAAACTGAATCTTGTTACGTGAAGAGAAATTGGAAGGTTTAGGACATGAAAGATCGCGGGATTGTAGTGCATCTCCCCTTTGGAATATTATGTCCCCCGAAGGATGCTGACTTGACTGAGATACTAAGGAAAGGCTGAGACGATGCACAGGGGCACCAATAAATTGAATCATGGCTGAATATCTGGGATCTGAAGCTAAGGCATGATACATGAACTGAGTTGAACTCACAACTACCAGGATACTCCATCTTGGAATAGTCATATTCATGAGAATTCGAATAGTATGACTAGATGGAAAGATGGGAAACCATACAAACTTATCTGCCTGACTGTGAAACTGAATTGTTGGCCTTACGGACTAACTCATGCTGAAAATTTATACTCGACTCGAGCATTTCTTTGACATCCTTCTATAAAGTTCTAATGACTTTGGGGATCAAGGAATCTTGGCATGGTCAGAATAAGAAATCACAACATGGCTAAAATTCTGTAATATAGAGCAAGGCCTATGAAACATCATCTAAGATAGAGTTACTAAGCCTTATGCACTGCAACTACTAACTTGCAATCTTAGCCACGTTTCTCAACTATTCCCTCAACTATAATTTCTACTTCAACGCTGCATTTCACTTGAGGCTACTGAAAATATTCACATGGGCACTAATAACTCTACCTACTAAGGTCTGAGCTGGACTGAATTCTTCCATTATGTTCAAGCCTACTCAAATCTATGAAATGCACGCATAACACTGTATTACTAGTTGAGTCATGAATTCAATACACTTCGTATTTCATAACTTCCCATCTCCTAAATAATTCTGATTTTCCCTTCAACAACTAAATACAACCTTCTACTAGCCGTTAACTATGCAAAATACATTTATCCACTTTCACACCAATATGACATTTAAGTCTATCTTCATAACTACAGCCTCGCGTAAAATAAGCATGCAACAATCTTTCCTTAACATGAAGCATTTACTCTCCCATCTAAGTAATTGCTTATCACTACATTATTTCATAAGGAGTGTTCACTAAAAGATTAAAACATGAGGACCTGGAGCAAGAATGGACACTCTATAGAACTTGACTCTTAACTGAGGCCTGAGGAATAGAATATCAGCATCATGGATTTATCAAGAGATCTAAATTGAGGATATACATGACATGATCTAAATTTACCTGATCATTAGGTGTATATCATGAGTCATGGGAACTGAGCATACTATAAAGCATGAGTACTTGATTCATAAGTTGCATGACCTAAGTTTAGAGTTTTTGTATTCACAGAACATGATTCGTAACACTGAGTGAACTGAAACTTCCAATACTAGGAACTATAAGCCTACATGATTTTTGATAATGTGCAAGAATATGAGATATGATCATAGAGTTGACATATAAGGCATGAGTAGATATCATGATAGCTGAAGTACAAAACTTTGCACTGAGGTAAAGATGAGTTGGGCATCATCCTCTCCCACTGCTGTTCTACACATACTAACATTACTACTAAAATCTGAAAGCCTGATTTGGTTACTTGTTCTACTATCCCCTTACTTGTTCTATCACTTTGAGCATTTCTACAATAAAAACAATCATTTTGTGAGTTGATATTCATTCTAGTAATTATGTCATTCAAACAAGTTTCTTTTTAAACATTCTCCAAGTTAAGAAGGATATTTTAAAAGATCCTAGTATGCTATAGATTGTTGAGAAAACTATTTTTGGTCCTTTTTTCTAACTAAATGTCATACAGAATTTATCAAAAATACCATTTATGGTATTATTCCAGATAAGGTAATCCTTCTCAGTGTTATTACCTATTGCTATGTTGGACATGATATCCACAATGTAATTGGGAACAACACTATTTAACTTGATGATGTTCCAAGAATTATTTAGAATAAAAGATTAAATAGGGGTTTTAAAAGACTTAGTCGGGCCTTAGAAGATCTTAGCCATGGACCCTATACCTTGTCTAGATGTCCCATCAAAAAGTAGAATTGGCTTGTTGAACTTTTCAAATAATGTGTCGTTCCGCTTGCTCTTTGATTTTCATCAAGATTTTCCAAGTATGTGAATCCACAGAGATTGGCACTTTTCCAACTAGATGTGATCTTTTATTGTACTTGTTGATCAAGAACTATCCTAGAGAGAAGTTTGAGTTTTTAACCTCCACCATCTCTTTACAGTCAAGGAGTAACAAATATCTCTCATGCTTCTAATACCAATACCTCCTTTATCTAGTACCAAAAATAGCTTTTAGAATGGAAATTAAATGGTATTATTTTTTGGTTTTCTTTGCTTTATAGGCATTAGAGTTTTTTTTTGTTCCTATACATTTTCTTTCTCGCATTTTCTCTTTGTTTCACAGATGAAAATTCAATTATATCTTTAGTATCTTATTGTTGTTGTATTGGTTTATCGCATAACGTCACCACTTCCTTGGTGTGAGAGATCATTTGAAATTAAGGATAAACTTTATTCTCTTTCTACTTGATGGTAGTTGGTTTTTGAATGCCTTGATAACAAAGATTAACAACCAAGTTTAATCTCCGCATATTCTTGATGAGAGATGGAACTTCCTCTAATATTTCATGGCATGTGTCCTATCACAACCCGAGGCTACCCCCTAGTCGCGACATGGTGCTTAAGGCCATAAGTGAACCCAAGAGAACCCATGGTTTGGTACCTGCTATGAGCACTAAATGAAATAAAAGTAAAACAATGTAAGCAAAAAATAAATCCTTGAGGTACATTCAATATGAGTACTGAAATATATAAAAGACATATCTGACGTATCTGATAAAATACTGAAAACTAAATTGTCTATCTAAAACAACTGATAATAACTAAAAACTGAATGACTATCTAACTACTTGAAAGCCTCTAAGATCCATAAAGAGTTGATGGTATAGATCCCAACTAACTTTGACTGATGAAACATAAATGATGTGTCCTGAAATACGACACTTTTGATGCTTAAAACCTTGAATTCATGTATAAACTTGGGGTATTTTGTTAGATATGATGCACTCTGGTATGAATTGCAGGTAAAATAGGTTAATAATAATATTTGAATGAAAAGAGGAGAAAAACACCTAAAAAGGACCAACTCTAATTAGTATACGAGTCTGCCCTTGAGTTGTAACGATTTGTTATGACTTGTATGTAGAATCATATGAGGAATAGAACCAAAAATCAAATCAAGAAACCAAGTACGAAAAAGATATGACTCAAATATCCCAATCGTAAGCTAGGGTACAAGTCACATACTGAAGTCGTGAGCATAATATAACCCAAGCTACAACCTAGGAATTGAAGTATCAAAAGGATATGAGTTGGAAGTCTGAGTACGACTTGTATAGGGATGTCTTATCCCAACTAGTGCTCAAGATATGAAAAGACTGAAGTTCCAGGTGGATACAGATTAAGGATACGAGTCATATACTTAGTTACAACTCATAAGATGGAGTCGTAAGTTGAATAGAAAGTTGAATTCATGGGAAGATTAGACACTAGACTGGTTATAACAAGGCAGGGTACGACCCGTAAGCTGAGGATAGGAGTGGCGATTGAGTTGTACTGACTACTGACTTAACTTTACATTTCTCATTTTTAATAGTATTCTATATTATTTTGAGATACTATAAATACCCAAGGGTTTAGCTTTTATTAGGTTACACGTTGTGATATTAATTTGCACGCAACTACTTATTACTACATTATTTCTTGAGATTTTAAGGTTTTATTCAATTAAAGACTTTGGAATTTATTCATCTTCTTCTTGTGCAATTGATTTTATGTATTCTTTATTTATAATCATGATTTTTTGCAAAAACATGAGCAGCTAATCTCCTCATCTAGGGTTGTGGGAACCTTGGTGGATTAGCTATGTAAAGAAAGTGGGAGATTCAACTGTTTGTATCTTAGTTCTACTTTGTATTAATTAGCCTCAAGTAGTTGCAGACACTTGAGAGCCTATATTCGCATCCATTAGATAACCAAGAATCTTACGATTAGATAGCGAGGATTAAGATAGTTGTATGATAACCAAGTATGATTGGGGTCATAACATGGGGCAATACGGCAATACCCTGAGATGATAAGCAAGTCAACGGGTGAAATTTATCTTTTGGATAATACCTAACTTGTAGGCTTTGCATACCAAATAATAGAATAATTGGGTTGAACATGAGAAATCTATGTAGTTGAGAAGCCAGGGGGAATACATTCCCAGGGTTCGTCTTGTATTGATTTCAACTAAACAATACTCAAGATTTGATTACTACTTGCTACCGATAACAAAATTCCCCCTATTTACTTGTCTATACTGCTTGTGGATTACATTAATTCTAGCAACTGTTCATGTCTTTCCTTTGGGATCGACCCCAACCTTATTGGGTTACTATATTTGTAATCAACCACATTATACTTCTAGCGAAGGTGTAGTTTTGGGCTACATCAAATTTTGGCGATGTTGCTGTGGAAGATGGTTTGAACTGTGAATTGATTTAAAGTTCACAGGTTTTTAATTTTTCTATTTTTAATTGGGCATACATCGGTGTATGGAAAGCACTAGGATTAGAGGCAGTTCTTTACTCATTTTTTATCCAAAACCTGAGAGAATCCTTTCAACCACCAAGAAGGATGGTAGAACAATATGGCGGGGTTTAAGATCCCTCACCTATGGATCCAAACGTGGCACTCTTATGCGGTTAAATTAATCTATAATATATTGTAGACTTACAGACACAACAGTCTTTGGAGCAAGAATGAAGGGAAGCCGAATAGGCTAGAGCTACTGTAGAGGCAGGGGTAGCCCAGCAACATGGGCTAGTCAGACCTATACAAGCTGTTGATCGTAGAGTTCAGAGAGGCAGAGCTTTATTTTTATGAGCATATCAGCACATAGACCCATATGAGGACGAAGATGGTGAAGATCTGGGTTATGTTGAGCCTGAAGAATCGAGATCTATTGTTCCTCCTACGTTAGCCCCTAATGTGAAGTTTGATACTACTAGTGCTATGATCTAATTATTGAATCTGAAGGGTGTATTTCTAGTACAGCTAAGGATGATACAAAAATGCATCTTACAAATTTTATTGGATCTGCACAAACTATAATATTCCAGGGGTTAATTAGAAGGTATTAAGATTGAGGTTGTTCCTATTTTCTTTGACAGGAGAAGCATATTTATTGCTAGGAGAACTTCCTAGAGGATCTATCACTACTTGGCATAAGTTGAAGACACAATTTCTAAATAGATTTTTCCCTCTTGCACAGATGTTACAATTGAAGGATGAAAATTATAATTTTAGACAACTACACGTAGAGTTCATGTATGAGTCATGGTTTCGGTTCAAGAAGAAGCTGAGCATGGTACCAAATCAAAGAATCAGAGGATCTTACCTATTTGAGTTTTTCTACAAATCGTTGAATAAAAGTTTAAGAGTTGTGATAAATACAATTTTAGGAGGAGCATTCATGCATCTTCATTGGGAAGCTATACAGGAAATGCTTGATGATATTACAGTTATAACAGAGGATGACATACTTAAGATTTAGAATGTAATGGTGATACATATGTTATTGGTGCATCAAATACGCATGGAGCAGTAAATGACATGGTAGCTCAGGAAGTTGCGCAACTTCGTACAAATATCGGGTTATAGAAAAAATAGTTTGCTTCAATGAGTGCTGAGAAAGTGAAAGTACTTTCTACATAGGGGACGACATCCAAACCAATTAAAATTGAATCTGAAGAAGAGGAGAATTCCCTTGATCGTAGATTGGTGGACTTTCGAGCTCAAGGGCAGGAAAATCAAGGTTGGAACTATTATAATGACAGATATTGAGATAGATATTATGATTAGTGGTGTAAGGATGACTATAAAGAGAAGAGTTATAAGTATATTCCACCAGAAAGTCGAGATACAAAGTTCAGAATAGAGACACTCTTAGCAAAGTTGGTCAAAGGGCAAGAAAGTCAAGAAAATTACTTAAAGGATATTAAAGCCAATCTATCATGATTGAACCAAAAAGTCGAGTTTCATGCTATAGCAACCAAGCAGTTGGAGCAGTAATTTGGTCAGATGTCAGTTGCAGTGAATCAGAGATAGCCTGGCACTCTTCCAAGCAATACGGTGGTAAATCCTAAAAATAATAGTCAATGTCATACCATTACCACTTGGACTGGTAAGGTTACTACAGATCCACTTGTACCATAGATAATGAGCAAAAAAGTGAGGAGGAGTGGGTTGATAAGGGAGCACCAGTAACCAGAACAAAGAAAAAGAAAAGATTCTAGAACTTGTGCTTAAACCCATTCTAAGACCACGTCCTCCCTATCCACAAAGACTAAAAAATCAACAAGAAAAAGGTAAATATCAGAATTTTTTATCTATGCTAAAAGAATTAACTGTCAACATACCACTTTTAGAGGCATTGGAGCAGATGCCAGGTTATGCAAAGTTCATGAAGTATTTGATCACCAAGAAGAGGTCAGTTAGCTACGAGCTAGTATATAATATTCATCATTGTAGTGTTGTGGTTACTAGATCTCTGGTAGAGAAGAAAAAGGGCCCTAGCGCTATCACAATACCATGCATAATTGGGTCTTTCAACTTCACTTGAGCACTATGTGATCTAGGGGCTAGCATCAATCTCATGCCTTTATCTGTATTCAAGTAGTTAGGGTTGAGAGCTCCCAAACCAACCACTATGAAACTAGTTATGGCTGACAGAACATTAAAGAAGACTTTTGGTATCCTTTATGATGTTTTGGTAAAAATGTCTTATTTTATATTCCTTGTTGATTTTGTTATATTAGACTGTGAGGTGCACTTTCAAGTCCCTATTATCTTGGGAAGACCATTTTTGGCTACAGGTAGGATGTTGATTGATTTGGAGAAAGGACATCTGATATTGAGACTCAATGACAAACAAGTGACATTTAATGTTTACAAATCTATGAAGCAGCCCGATGAATTAAGAGTGGTGTTTGTGAATGATGTAGATGATGAAGAGGCAGATTTATTCCATGATGTTGATGTAGTGACTTTGTGGGATGATGGTTCTGATGCAGTTGTTCTTGTTGAAGAAAGATTAGATGTTGAGGCACTTACAGCTATGATCATGAATTTTGATTTTGAAGGTATTGAGGAATATGAGGAGTTGGTAGGTGCACTTCAAAGGAGTGGGTATAACTATGCTCTAAAGAAGCTTGACTTAGATTTGAAAAAATAGAACTACTCTACCAGATCATCTATCTATTGAAGAACCACCGGTGTTAGAGTTGAAAGCCCTCCCATCTCACTTGAAATATGCATTTTTGGGGGCCAACAACACCTTACCGATTATCATTGCAACTGATTTGAGATAGTCAAAAGTTGAAGCATTATTGTTAGTATTGCAGAATTTTAAGAGGACAATTGGATAGTCCATTGCAGATATTATTGATATTCCACCTAGTTTTTTCACTCACAAAATTTAGCTTGAATCAAATTATGTTCCATCTATTGAACACCAGCATCGACTTAATCTTCTTATACAAGAGGTGGTTAAGAAGGAAATCATCAAGTGGTTAGATGCTAGTAGGGTATTTCCCATTACAGATAGTAATTAGGTTAACCCGGTTCAATGCATTCTAAAAAAGGGCGAAATAACTGTTGTGCCTAATGAGAAAAATGATCTAGTGCCTTTGAGACCATTCACTAGATGGAGAGTATGCATGGATTATAGAAATTTGAATGCTTGGACTCAGAAGGACCACTTTTCGATGTCGTTCATGGATCAGATGCTAGACAGGTTAACAGGCAGAGAATGGTATTGTTTTCTTAATGGGTACTCCAGTTATAATCAAATTACTATCGCACTGAAATACCAAGAAAGGACAGCCTTTACATGTCCTTATGGGACCTTCACATTAAAACAAATACCATTTGGGCTATGAGCCCAAACCATGTTTTAGAGATGTATGATATCCATTTGTTCTGATATGGTAGAAGACACCATTGAAGTTTTGATGGATGACTTTTTGGTTGCGGGGGACTCTTTTGATGAATGTTTAAAGCACTTGGCAAAAGATCTCCAGATGTGTGAAGAATGAAACTTGGTACTTAATTGGGAAAAGTGTCATTTTATGGTTAAAGAAGGAATTATGCTTGGGCACAAAATTTAAAAGAGAGGCATAGAGGTTGATCGAGCAAAACTGGAGGTGATTGAAAGATTACCTTATTTAATTTTGGTAAAGGGAATTCAGTGTTTTCTAGGACATGAAGGTTTTTATTGATGATTTATCAAGGACTTCTCAAAATTTCTAGTCCACTTTGCAAGCTTCTCGTGAAAGAGGTAAAGTTTGAATTTGATGAGGCATGTAAGAAGGCTTTTGAAAACTTAAAAACGAAGTTGGTATCTGCTCCAATTGTTGTGTCTCTGGATTGGTCTTTAACTTTCAAAATTATGTGTGATTCCAGTGGATTGGCCTTAGGGGTTGTACGAGGCCAAAGGAAAGAGAAGATCCTTCATCCCATCTACTATGCTAATAAGGCACTAAACCCTGCTCAAAAGAACTATACTATGACGGAGCAAGATTTATTAGCAGTGGTTTTTTCTTTTGAAAAGTTTAAATCGTACTTGATTAGGAAAAAGGTGATTCTGCAAATCGATCATGCAGCATTGAGGTACTTAATAGCTAAAAAGGATGCAAAACCGAGGCTTATTTGGTGGGTGCTTTTGTTGCAAGAATTTGATTTTGAGGTAAAGGACAAAAAAAGCACAGAGAATCAAGTTGTGGATCAATTCTCTAAACTAGAGGAGGAAGCTATGCAAAAGATTGCTAAAAGTTTGGAGATTGATGACAGCTTTCCAGACGAGTAGGTATTAGCAGCTTCCTAATATTTGATTCCATGGTTTGCACACTTTACAAATTACTTAGCAAGTGATCTAGTCCTAGAAGATCTTTTATATCAGCAAAAAAAGAAGTTCATGCAAAAGAATTTTTCTGGGATGAACCTTGTTTATTTAAGATTTATGCATACGAAATTATTCACAGATGCATACCTGAGGTAGAGATGATGAGCATACTTGAGGCATGTCATTCATCACCAGTTGGGGGTCATCATGTAGGGGCCTGCACTGCTCATAAAATCCTGCAATGTGGATACTATTGGCCTACCATTTATAAAGTTGCTCATAACTATATGGCTGCTTGCGATCAATGCTAACGACAAGGTACTATTTATTAGAAGAAATGAACTACCTATGACCCCTATCTTATAATTGGAAGTGTTTCATGTATGGGGCATAGATTTCAAAGGGCCTTTTGTGAGTTTGTATGGCATGAAGTACATACTTGTAGCTGTTGACTATGTGTCAAAGTGGGTGGAAGCAATTGCACTTCCAAACAATGAAGCAAGAAGTGTCACAACATTTGTGAGAAAGAATATCTTCTCTCAATTTGGTTTTCCACATACTATTATTAGTGACGGAGGGTCACATTTTTGTAATCATCTATTCAAGAGCCTGCTTGCAAAATATGGAGTAAATCATAAGGCAACACCTTATCATCTGCAGACTAGCAAACAATTTGAAGTATCCAACAAAGAAATCAAGTCAATACTGGCAAAGACTATGAATGCCAATCGAACTGATTGGGAAAAAAAGTTAGATAATGCATTATGGGCTTACCGTACAGCTTACAAAACCCCCATAGGTGCTTCACCCTATAGCTTATGTATGGAAAAACTTGTCATTTACCAATTGACCTTGAGCATAACGCACTATGGGTGTTGAAAAATCTTAATTTAGAGTGAAAAGATGCAGCCAAATCTTGGTTGAATGGCATAAATGAGTTAGAAAAATTCTGGCTTTGGGCATATGAAAGTTCAACACTTTACAAGGAAAACATGAAGTTGTATCATGACTGGGAAATTGGGAAAAGGGTAATTGAAAAAGGTAACTAAGTGCTACTATATAATTCTAGACTTTATTTGTTTCCTAGAAAGCTAAAGTCTAGGTGGCATGGTCCATTCACTGTGACAAGAGTGTATCCCTATGGTGCATTAGAAATAATGAAGGATGGGACAATTCCATTCAAGGTAAATAGACACAAAGTAAAGAACTATATGGGAAATGCAAAAGAAGTGAAGAAGCTAGTTGATATTGACCTTGATGAAGTCTGAGTAATCAAGGCAATTACGTCGTGATGCCATGTTAAATCAAGCACTATAGGGGAGGCAACCCATGTTTTTGTACTTATTTCAATCATAGGGTAACGTGTTTTTTCAATGTGTAGGACTAAAATAATGCAACTAAAATCCAGAAAAGATGAACGAGTATCATATAGACTCTTTATGAGTCGTATCTATACCGTATAAAGCGTAAGTAGGAGTCGTAATGACCTAGAAGATCAAGAAGAATTAGAAACTAATTTCTGGAATAATACAAATCTTGGTATGAGTCGTAGACTCTGGTTATAGATTGTGACCTAGACTCATATCCATTCCAGAACCCAGGTAAGCTTCCAGGAAATATGAGTCACAGAAATGACCCATAAGTGTAATACCCCAAAAAATCCAAACCATTATTAGAGCCATGTACCAAGCTCATGTATATTACATAATGGTTATTTTATAGTTTTATGAGTAGGTTATATGTATATTAAGGCTTCAAATAACTCTCAGCTATCAGACGAATCAAAATATTCCTTACCGATTGAATTCTTGAGAAGGATATTGGTATAGTCAATTTCAAATAAGCATATATCTCATTATACTTGGAATTTTTGATCTAATGACCTATGAAAAGATATATAATTAAATTAGCTTTCCAACGATACCAATTTCTCCTAAATCCGATATGGGAGCAAAGAGTTATTCCTATTTTACTCCGGCATGTCAGGCTGGAAACAGTGTGACGACATTCGTGGTAGCTTACCACATTTGTGACGCCCTATCACGAAGGTCATCAACATTTGGTATAAACCAACTCCTAAGTGACTACATTCGTGGTAGCTTACCACATTTGTGATGCCTTGTCAAAAATGTCGTCGGCCTTAGGCAGAAACCAGTTCCTGAGTGACGACATTCGTGGTAGCTTACCATATTTGTGATGCCTTGTCAAAAATATCATCAGCCTTAGGTAGAAACCAGTTCCTGGGTGATGAAATTCATGGTAGCTTACCACATTTGTGATACCTTTTCAAAAATATCATTAGCCTTAGGCAGAAACCAACTCCTAAATGACGACATTCATGGCAGCTTACCATATTTGTGATGCCTTATCAAAAATGTCGTCAGCCTTAGGCAAAAACCAGTTCCTAAGTGATTACATTCGTGGTAGCTTACCACATTTGTGATGCCTTGTCAAAAATATCATCAACCTTAGGCAGAAACTAGTTCCTGAGTGATGACATTCGTGGTAGCTTACCACATTTGTAATGCCTTGTCAAAAATATCGTCAGCCTTAGGCAGAAACCAGCTCCTAAGTGATGACATTCGTGGTAGCTTACCACATTTGTGATGCCTTGTTAAAAATGTCGTCAGCTATGATTTTCAGCAACTGGAAATTTATTTCATAAGGGTATTTTGGTCTTTTCCTTCACCTTCCACAACTTATAACCCTAAAGAGGCGTAATTTTTCCCATTTTTCTTCAGTTAAGCATCTTAAAAACCCTCTCTTACACTCTCAACCACAAGACTAGGGTTTTCTCTCAAGATCATCTCTTCAAGAGCAAGCCTAAGGAATTCTTCAAGAACCTTCAGAAACATTAGATCTCTTTCAAGATTCAATCACTAAGGTATACGAGTGTTCATCTATGGATCCAATCTGTTCATAGAGCTCAAGAACCATGTTTTAAATATTATTTGTAAACTTTTTGTGGTGATATGAGTATGTACATGTTGACGATTGTTGTTTAAGTTTCAATGTGATGTCTAAAGGTGTTTTCATGGAATATATATGTTTGTTAATTAAAAACCATGAACTTTAGGTGGTTTAATATGGTGCAAGTATGAAACCCACCTATGCCTTAAAGAAAGCATGCAAGGTGTTTGATAAAATGCTTAGGATGCTAGAAATTCATGTTTGTATGGTTCTATGATGTCTAAATGACAAGTTCATGCTAGCTATACACTTCAATATGAATTTCATGCTTTTTATGTGTTGCTATTGTGGTGGTATGAAGCATGCAAGATAATGCAGATATACAATATATACATGAAATATATCCATGCATTCCCTACAATGGTTAAGATGTTGAATAACTATTTGAAATATGATATCCCGTACTTATGATATTATGAATTGTGGACTCAAATCTTGTGATCAAGTCATGTCATGTGTGTCAGTTTCCTTCTATCGAGTCCTGGGGGTATTCATACTTGAAAAACATAGCTGTGTGCCTAGATCTATGTCATGTTGTCACGATAATCTCAGTCAAGCTATAATCTATAGAACTCAATCAGTCATGTGACTCAGGAAACCTCAGAAATCTCATGATCTCAGTTAACTCTCAGAAAATAGCACCACTCCATCAGTCAATGGAAGTCAGTTAATCTGTCCATGTACAGTCAGTTGAATCATGTTTAGTCTCTTCAGATGGGAGTAGAAGTTAGCACCGAGTGAACCCAAGGATGGGGACTCACCTACAGGTTTAGGG
The DNA here is from genome assembly GCF_002878395.1 of Capsicum annuum. NCBI lineage: Eukaryota > Viridiplantae > Streptophyta > Magnoliopsida > Solanales > Solanaceae > Capsicum > Capsicum annuum. Next base: position 177,888,565 of record NC_061114.1, on the reverse strand, counting down.
TGTGTTTCTTAGCAGTCATCCTTGTGTTCCAGAACTACGTAGACAGCGTAGGTTGAGACATCTTATCCAGTTAGATTAGGGTTGATGAGGTGGCTTAACCTATCAGTTTAGGATCCCACCATTCTTACTTTGAGTACCTACCAGATAAGGGTCACTCACAACTGTCCTTACCAATGGCGCGGTATTGACACCCCTCCAGTCGGGACAGAGATTGGACCCCAGCTTAGCCGTAATGGTATACATGGGGCATGTCGGTTATACAACTACCTCTCATAGTTTCAGCATCAGTCTCAGTAAAAGAACTCAGACATTTCTTCAGATATTAGTATACCAGAACTGTTAGATACAGTCAAATTCAGTTATAGCACGGGACTCAGGGAGTTCTACCAGATTCAGGACTGTCAAACACAGTCGCTCATGTTATTAGAACTACAGTTCCAGTCATGTATTTGCATATAGATTTAGCTACCACGTACTCACGATCTCAGTTACTATGTATGTATGTTTTTACTCTTACATTCATATCAGTCAGTCAATTAGCATTATTCATGCATATAAAGCCTTTGCATTAGCCTACCTCATTTGTATACTCTGTACTCCAATTGTACTGATGCATTTGTGCTATGGTGCTTTCTTTTCATTTTACACCATAGGTTCAGAGACATGAGCTCCAAACCAGCAGTAGCAGTAGCATTTCCAGTCACAGATATTTAGTGAGTCCGCTTTATTCGAGGACAATATGATTTGATTTATTCATTATTATTTTAGCCAGTTATCAGTTTACGGAGTTAGTTGGAGACATGTTCCTTCAACTCCTTATTCAGACAGTACTTAGAGGCTTTCGGATTTATGCTCAAATTTAGCTTTCAGATTCAGTTTTTAGTTGTTTTGGGTATTTTTTGCCCATATGGATGTTATATTTTTTTAGTTGAACCTTATGGCCTATTGTGCAGGTTTTCCACATTATTATGTCATGAATTGCAGTATACAAGTACAGATATCAGTCATGGGTTAGCTTGTGGTCCCTTGGAGTCATAAGCACCGTGTAGCATTTCAGTTTAGAAAATCGAGGCATTACAATAAGCCTGGGTACTAGTCATATACACCACTCATACCCTAGCTTACTAGGTCAGATCTCGAGTTTGACCCAACCCAGACTAATGATTTAAAAGGGTAAATTAGACCCAATCGGGTACCTTAGACTTCTAACTCATACTCGCATAGTTTTCTTCCAAATTTTGAACTCAAATCCTAAGAATCAACTTATTTTTGACTAAATACACTCACCAACAACCTCAAATCAATAAAATAGAGGGATTTCAATTCAAATTTGAGCCTCTTAAGATCCCAAAACAAAAATCTACTGCTCTACACATACCAAGTAATTTCTCAACCTTATTTTTGCTAAATTGTAATTTGAAATATGTAGCATGAGGTATTGTTAACTTGGTTTAAGTGAAATTTCTTTATTTCATAGATTGTTGGTACACAATATTTAGATATTTGTGTTGAAACTTGTAAACGGGGATGAACTAGGGTTTAGAAATAGATTTTTGTGTGTTTATGTGTTGAAAATGCTAGATATAGCTGACTAAAGTAATGGGTGGAATGGGAATTTCATCAGAGTCAAACTTTGAAAGTTGGACTTCTATGATGCTGTGGATACGGGACACCTTACGACTCGTACCCACCGGTATGGGAGTCGTAATGAGGCTTTTACCCATTGGCAACATGAAAATTTGATAAATTCAAAGTTTTGGAACGGATATGACTCAACCTTATGAGTCATATCCAGATCTTACGACTTATACATATATATCGTACCCACCTAGGAAGAAAATAACTTGAATAAAAGTTTCTGACCAACTTACGACTATTGGTCACTAGTCGTAACTAACCACTACGACTGGTGAGGATGAGTCGTAAACTAGCCAGTAAATAATGATCATGCATTATTAAGGTTACAACTCAGGTATATGAGTTGTACCCAATGGGTACGACCAGTATCCACCACTCGTACCCAACTGGAATAAGGCACATTGAACTGTCATACTGAATTTTACTTTTCTTTTCTTTTCTTAATTACTAACTTTAGTATATTTGTAGGAAAAATGCCTCTAAAGACTGTGTATTCATCCAAAACTCTGGCAAAGAAAGGAAATAAACAAAAGCCAATGGAAAGTGAAGAAACCATCTTATCCGTAAGCTGGACTAATAGTAATGGGGAAAATATACTGGGACCACATCCAAGAAAGTTGCACAAAAAGGAAAAGCAAAAGCTAAAGCTAAGGGAAGGAAAGTAGTTCCCCAAGAATCTGACACACCACCACCTTAAGGTACACGATGAAAGAATGCAACTATGTCCCTATTGCACACACTACAGCCTAAGGATGATGATGAGAAAGATAAATATATTTCAACTGAGGAGAGTTCAGATGAGGGTCGAGGTCCAGAGGTAGAGGCTACCCCGATAGACATACATGACCCCCCACTTGCACTAGCCCCTTCTCTGGTGCTCATTGTAGAATGATGGGGATACCTTGACATGAAGACAGTATTTAACATAGGGTTATATCAGCTACTGGGTGGAAAGAATAAGAGAGTCTTATACGAGGAAAGATAAATAACTACTATTGGCATGACTGAATTGCCTGAATTCGCAGAATATTTTAGACAGTATGGGTTCGGCTGGATGATAAGAGCTCTAGGGCGATATAGTAAGATGTTAGTTTATGAGTTCTATGCCACCTATAAGGGTGAGTTGATGCTGCAGTATCCACAGGGCATGCTATAGAAGACAGGTTACCCTATTACTTTGCTAACAATTTGTGAAGTTTGGGTGGATATGTCACCTGGAATAATTGGAAGATTTTTGTATGGCCCGACATAACAGGCCCTGGCCAATATAGCAAAAATAGATTACAGAATATTCAAAATAAGGAAGATCATCAACCAGATATTGGGTACTGATGAAACTATAGTAATATTTTGGAGGATTGCATAGCAAATAGCTGCATATGGCGAGCATGCCACTTGGGTTGAAGGTGGTATAGGAGAGTCTCAACAGATAAAGAAGCGTACCCTCAACTTTGAGGTAAGGTTTTGTGGACCATACCCCATCATAGGCTATGTACAAATAAAGGGGGTGATGTGCTGAGTCTATTTTGAGCTACGATAATAGAAAGGTTTACACTCAGTTATGATTTTAATATTGGTGAGTTCTTATCTTGAGAATTAAGAGATAGGGTTACTGTAGAGTAGAAGGCATTTCTAGCATAACCATGCATGAACACGCAGATATATTTATCTGTGGGGGTATTGGAGATTTTGGGTGTTGATGTAATGAGAGAGGCCCACTAGACTTTTGATATTGGTCAGCCAACCCATTGGCTAGGCCTATGAGGAAGGAAGCAGATGTTATGTAGGATCCTTCCCACAAGAGGATAAGACTAATATTGTTACTACTGCTGAGGCTACTGATGTGGGTGCACGGACTGAGACTACACCCACAGATGCAGTGGGTACTTTGAGTGTCTTACCGCCAGTCCAGTCTGTGCCACCTAAGACACGGGGGATACCTCCAAGTGTGATGATAATTTCTCATATTGCATAGACAGAGGTAGTGACTCATTTGGCTACCCTCACTGCGAAAGTTACTAACATAGAAGGTAGTTAGGTAGTGGGTAGGCACCCAATGTTGCTGATGTCCAATCCAAGGTTACTGAGATAAAGAGAATGGTTGTCAAATTATTCGAGAGGCCAGTGGTTGATGAGTCAATCATAGAGACTGTGATTCCCATTATTGAGGTGCAAAATATTTGGGAAGTCTTGGTGGATAAGTAGGCTAAGCAAACCGATGAAGATAGAAGAAGAAATAAGAGAAAGAAGAAAGAAAACAAAGAAAAGAGGCAAGAGTTGCTACTAAGGCCAGACATAATGGCATCCAGGATGGTCAACACCACGAGATAGCTAGCGGATCTAGTAGATCGAGAGTTCTAGTTACTAATACTGAGGGGGTAGATATTGTGCCCTCTCCTTTTGATGATCTAGTCTCAGTTGGGATAGTTACTAAGAAGAATGGGACCAAGCTGAGGGCCCACGTGTTGATGTTGATGCTCCGATGCCTTGAGCGCCTAGGTATATTTTTATCCCTACTCTTGTAATTTTTATTTTGAACTAAGGAGAGTGCAATATTTTTAAGTTGGGGTGGGGTACCAGAAATTTGGGAGCAATTTGAAAATTTTCAGATGTAGCTAAAACTAAAAGTCTGTTATGACTTCCAGGTTTGATGTAGGCAGCTGAGATAGGGAGTAGATCAGCACGCCTATGGCAGCAAATGTTTTTTATTTTAACTATGATTTTTATGAATTTTGAAAATTTGGGTTGTACTTAAAGATTTTGATCCTGATTTTGATTTTTTTTGGTGATTGCTGAAACATTGTTGACTGTTGTGGAGTTTTGAACTGATCTTGTGAAAAGTAGTGTTAACTATGCTAAAGAGTTGAAAATGTTGAGCCCCCTCAAAAATTTTTGTTTTAAAAATTATGTAAGTTATATATATGGTTGAGACTGTTGAGTATCTGATAATAGCATTAGGATTAGGGATAGTACAGGCAGGGACAAAACAAGTGCAGAGTTGGATAACTTGCACTTAGTAATGTAGCCCTGTGCAAGTGTGTGTAAGGATTACAGAGTTCCTGGTTGTGTTGGAGTCTTGAACTTGTCGAGTTGCTTTTACCGAGGTTTAGGATGGTTAGGTATGATGTGATCATAGGCCGTTTTTGTATGAGTCCACTTGAGCCTAAAATGCCTATACCAAATGAGCAAATCCCTTTGATCCAAATATTTGAGCTTTAACAGTCCAATTTTTTTTTGTAACATCATCGCCTTCCCGTTTACCTTACAATGAACTTGTTTTGGTTGTGGTCCTTCGTGGATATTATGCACCTCAACTCAGGCAAATATCCTAAGTTGAGAGTGGCTATTATAGGGGTACGTGAGAGAAGAACGTATATAAAAAAATAGGATATATGAAAAACAATTGAATCACGGCCAGGTTTGATGAAAAACAAGCTAAGAAAAATGAAAATTAGAGAAAAATGAAAAGAATGAGAAAAATAAGCACTAGAAAACCCAAGCCTGGCCCAAATTGGCTTATGCTTAAAAGAAAAAGGAGATACAAGAGAGGAAATAAATGAAAAAGTGGAAAATTTGTGGACCCCAAGAAAATCGTAGTGTCCAGGAGGCTTAGTCACTACAAGAATCCCAAAAGATATCCTACCAACCCCTAACCTACATTACAAGCCAAATAACGTCCTATAGTGATCTTACTATGACTGTTTGACAACTTAGAAAAAGAGCATAAGGGCAAGCCTATGGTATTCTATGCACACCGGTGATACTTCTTTGTGAGAGCGAGCGTTATTTGTTATATCCAAGAATAGATTGATATATACAAGGAGAGAATGGGATTTCTTTGACTGTGTGTGCACATGGGTCATGCTGCTAAATTGCTAGATTGTTTGACGGATGTAAAATAGGTCTATGCCTGAGTATTTATTGCTAATGTAATGCTATCATCGAATCCCTTCATGTTTTTACATGTGTTGAATTGTTATACGCAAGTTTGAGTTGAAAAATTTTAAATTAAGAGGGGAACAACGAAATTGAACTTTAATTCAAAATCACTGCCATGGGTTGTTTTAGATCTTCCTATTTAAGCATCGCCTCGGGGATAGAAAATAGTATTTGGTTTTGTTTGCCTGAGGAAATGAAAAAGTTTAAGTTGAGGCTAGAAAAACGACACTTTCGATGCTTAAAACCATGAATTTATGTGTGAACTTAGGGTATTTTGTTAGATATGATGCACTCTGGTGTGAATTGCAAGTTAAACAGGTTTAGAACAATATTTGAATGAAAAAAGGAGAAAAAAACCTGAAAAATACCAACTTTTATCAATATATGAGTCTACCCTTTAGTCGTAACCATTCGCTATTACTCGTATGCTGAATCGTATGAGGAACAGAACCAAAAGCCAAATTAAGAAACCAAGTATAAAAAAGATACGACTCAGGTATCCTAGTTGTAAGCTAGGGAGTCATATACTGAAGACATGAGCATAACAGAACCCAAGCTACTACCCAGGAATTGAAGTATCAAAAGGATACGAGTTGAACGTTTGAGTACAACTCGTATAGGGATGTTATATCCCAAACAGTGCTCAAGATCTAAAAAGATTAAAGTCCCAGGTGGATATGGATCAAGTACACAAGTTGTATACATAGTTACGACTTGTAATATGGATTCGTAAGTTGAACAGAGAGTTGAAGTCGTGGTAATATTAGACACTGGACTAGTTACGATAAGGCAGGGTACAACTCGTAAGCTAAGGATATGAGTGACGATCGAGTCGTATTGACTATCGACTTAACTTTGCCCTTCCTATTTTTAATGGGATTTATATGATATTTTGATATACTATAAATACCCTAGGGTTTAATTTTATTAGGTTACGCGTTGTGACATTAATTTGCACGCAACTACTTATTACTACATTATTTTTTGATATTTTTAGATCTTATTCAATTAAAGACTTTGGAGTTTATTCATCTTCTTCTTGTGCAATTGATTTTATGTGTTATTCATATATAATCATGATTTCTTGCACAAACATGAGCAGATAATCTCCTCAGCTAGGGTTATGGGAACCCTAGCGGATTAGCTACATAAAGAAAGTGGGAGATTCAACTGTTCTAGGGTTTCTATATGTATCTTAGTTCACCTTTGTATTAATTAGCCTCAAGTAGCTGCAGATACTTGAGATAGCCTGTATTCGCATTCATTAGATAACCAAGAAGCTTGTGATTGGATAGCAAGGATTAAGATAGTTGCACGATAACCAAGTATGACTAGGGCCGTAACAAGGGGCAACAAGGCGGCACTCTGAGACGATAACCAAGTCAACGGGTGAAATTTATCTTATGGATAGTACCTAAATTGTAGGATTTTCATGCAAAACAATAGAATAATTGGGTTGAACACGAGAAATTAACATAGTTAAGAAGTGATAACACTTAACTTACACGTCTATTTAAGTGCAAGTCAGTCGTTGTCAATATATTTACAAAACTAGGAGTCGAGGTCGAATCCATAGGGAACAATATGAGTAGCGACTAAGTAGGTTCAGAACAAGAGCTACTGACTAGATTCAAACCTATGGTACAAAATGGTTTGGGGTTTGAAATGGGTGTCAATCATGAAAATAATTTTTTGGCTTCTAAAGACCTAATTCAAGACTAAAGTGTGTAAACAATTAGGAGCGAATCTTGGGACTATGCTATCCTAGGGGCAAGATATGCATGGGTAATTAATGATTCAATGCCAATTCTAGTTGTTGATGATATGGTACACTAGGTTTCAAGTCCTTGAGGCTAGTTTTTAAACAAAACCTCAAAGATGTCACTTGTTGACCCTTTCAAGTACCTAACAAGTGTGAAATTAAAACCACCCAATACCTTAATTAGGCACCCCTATTTCTAGGATGGAACCCGAGGGATGATCAACCTCATATTCACTCTTATTTCTAAGATAGTGAAAATTAGTAAACCATACCCATAAATTGTCTACTATTGACTTGGTTCCCACATCCCTCTTTCAAGGATGATGAGGGTTCCTAAAGTTCACCCAAAACCCTTCTTTCAAAGGTGTCTTAGAGCTTTCTAGAGTTTGAAGTTTTCACCCATCAAACCCATATGGGTATTTGAGGCTCTCACCCATCAAATCTCAACCTATTTAACCAAGCAATAATAGAACCCATCATTAACGAACTAAAATCTACACAAATACATCATAACCCACACACTTGCACCCGATTCAAGAATAATCCCAAGAGGAAGAACTAGCAAAACATAAAGACAATAAACACAAATACCATGAAATCCATCAAACAAATTCATGAAGGACAAAAAAAATGCAGACCAAACTTTAAATCTCCACAGATCTCTACTGGAATTAAGTAATTCTTCACTTTAAAGTCATTCTAATGTATTCTTATCTCAAAATTAGTACAAATTAGGCTCCAAGCTCCAAGAAATTACAAACCCTAATCTAAGCCAAGATGGAGGAGTGTGTAGTGATAGATGATGTATAAAAGATGGTGAAAATGAGCTAAAATCCCCTATTTAAGCCCCAATTCCATATTTTTCCAATATTACAAAAATACCACCTTGCTCTTGATCTGATTAAGTAGATGGAGAGCAGGTGGAAAGCAGATGCAAAGCAGATTGCCCTTTACTTTCATATTTGACCTCCTTTTGATTTTAAAGACTTGCTCATCTTCCCTTTTCAACTTTTCCTACACAAATGAGCATTAAGTATGAGATAAATATCAAATCAACGGAAATCAATGAAAAAATCATGATAATTAGGCTTACAAGGTACTAGAAAGTCATAAAATGATGGCTTATCAACACCCCCAAACTTAAACTATTGCTTGTACTTAAGCACTCAAGAATAATTCAAAGAGATAGGGTATTTAACTCAAATCCACCCAAAAAAAGCTATAGTAAAGGAATAAGCTGACAAAGCTCTTCAAATACATTTTAAACATGTCATGGCAACAAGTAAACCAAAAAAAATTTTCAATAAGCACATATTTATAAACCAAATATGAAAGTTTATATCAAATGAACCTTCCAAATCAACAAAGAATCTTAAGAGGAAACATAAAATTTTCAAAAATTGTCTCATTCTTCACAACGCAACTTACTTTACCCATTTACCCAAATCGAGAGTAAAACTTCACCCTCTACCCCAACATATTGATGACACTCACAATCAAGAGTTAGTTCCACACACACAATACATGAAAATTTCTAAAGGATCTTAAATAATGAAAGAATTCACACTCACTCTCGTAAAGAAATTAAAGTACAATGAGTAAAACCATAGGCTTGCCCTTTGTGTTGTTCGTAACTAATGTAGACTTACCTAATTTGGAATCAACAAGGTCTTGTGGGTCAAGCTAAAGACTTAAGGTGTAGGAAGGAATATCTATGGATCAAGTGACTAAAATACCTCCTTCAATGTAATTTCTCAACCCTTTCTACCCCAAAATTTTCAAACTATCCACCTCATTCTCCTTTAAATCATTTCCCATTTTTTCCAACCTTTTTGATTAAAATTTACCAAACAATTCAAAGCCACCATTTTCTTTCTTTCTTTCTTTCATTCTTTGACTTTTTCAAGAGATATTCTAACTTTGAGCTCTTCTTAGCCCCCCATTTGTCTTATTTTTCTTCACATTCTATGGGCTAGGGTAAATAATTTTATCATCAAGTATGTCTTTTTCCTATTAAGCATATGAATTGACCACCTTACATATACCTTTTTTTTGGCTCATCTTAGTACATCATATTAATCCCCCAAAACTTGGAGTATGAACCACCCTTACATTATTCTCCCAACTACACAAATCCCCCAAACATAGGCTTTCGCCTATATTTCACTACCTTGAATCATTCGATGCATCAAAAGAGGTTGAGTGCCAAAAGGAAGATTTTAAAAGGGCTTAGGTATTTTAGCAAGGTTATTATTACAAAAAGAAAGAATAATGGGCAAAAAGGCTCAAAGGGTTTAACTAGGGAATGATGTTAAGATGGGAATTTGGTCATATGATGGGACAAAAATGGCCTCGGGTCATTCTCCAAATCAAGCTTGTCTAGAATTTCACTTTGAACACACTCGGGGTAACTTCTAGACTACACATATGTACAAAAATTATTCAAATATCTCACCACACATGGCATCATACTCATAGAACAAAAAGTTAATCTCCCAACCAATTTGAGCTTAATAAGTTACTCCGAGTCAAAGACTCATCCTTATAAAGAGAGAGCCAAAAATCAAATTTAATGGTCTCACTCAAAAGAAAGCTTAAGAACATCCTTGATCTTTTTTTTTCAAAAAGAAAACTATAATTTTTTGGTTTTTTTCTCAAAATTGTTTCATTTCTTGCCAATGACATTTCGAAAGAATTTTTGAACTTTTGCTTCTTCCTAAACAATTAAAGAAAAACATAGGTGAATGCAAAGCAACATTATCATTACGCTTTATGGGATCCTTTCCTCACAATTTCACATATCGTCCATTTAGCTAATAAAACATTCATGGAACCAATAGGAACACAAACGACCTTATTACCGTAAGAATGGATTCACCTAATCTATCATAGGTCAAGGCAAGTATTCATGTCTCTTGGGTTACTTAGACTTCATCCGGTCACTAATCGATCGCACCATGGGCTCAACATTCATGAACAACTTCAACCAAACACCATCATTTATCTCAATTTTAAGAATAATTGGACTCAAAGGTATACTCCAAAAATTATCACACAATGCCCCAAGAAAGTTTGCATTAACCTTTACAAGCATATAAGACATTTCTCTCTTATTGACATTTTAACAAACATGTGATGTGCATGAAAAGTAAGAGCTTGAATAGATAAAATAGCATCATAAGTGAACAAGCCCAATACATCAATTCATCACCAATTACACCACTTTTAATCATACTAATCTAATTACATCACCCACCACTCAATTAAGCAAATAACTCTCTAGTGGGCATTTCATGAAACACATGGTATATACTAGGGCATGGAAGCAAGAATTTGTAATTGAGCATGTAATACAAGGTATTTATTTAAAAATATTCATCCCAACAACCACATTTTATCAACTTAAGCTAAAATAAAATAAATTTAAACCAAAAGAATTCATGAAATATGATCACTATTTGCATTGTAAAGATCATACCTTGTAATTTTTGCATTGTAAAGATCATACCTTGTAATTTTTACTTAAGAGAGGAAAATGATGGAAGAAAAATCCAATGTAATTATCCGGTGATGCGTTCTTGAAATAAAAAATTTTAATGTTTGAATTGTAGTTGAAAACAAATGAAATGCTCAACAAAATTAGCTCCAAGTATATCCCATTTATGCTTGGATTTATGCTCAAAGTGCAGCAATTTTAGTTCAAAGAAGAGACCACTTATGTGCCTTGTAGCTGGACCAACGCTTGGACTGCTCAAGAAGCTCCAACGCAGGTTAAACTAGCTTATTCCCAGCTGTGTTGACATTTTAACAAACATGTGATGTGCATGAAAAGTAAGAGCTTGAATAGATAAAATAGCATCATAAGTGAACAAGCCCAATACATCAATTCATCACCAATTACACCACTTTTAATCATACTAATCTAATTACATCACCCACCACTCAATTAAGCAAATAACTCTCTAGTGGGCATTTCATGAAACACATGGTATATACTAGGGCATGGAAGCAAGAATTTGTAATTGAGCATGTAATACAAGGTATTTATTTAAAAATATTCATCCCAACAACCACATTTTATCAACTTAAGCTAAAATAAAATAAATTTAAACCAAAAGAATTCATGAAATATGATCACTATTTGCATTGTAAAGATCATACCTTGTAATTTTTGCATTGTAAAGATCATACCTTGTAATTTTTACTTAAGAGAGGAAAATGATGGAAGAAAAATCCAATGTAATTATCCGGTGATGCGTTCTTGAAATAAAAAATTTTAATGTTTGAATTGTAGTTGAAAACAAATGAAATGCTCAACAAAATTAGCTCCAAGTATATCCCATTTATGCTTGGATTTATGCTCAAAGTGCAGCAATTTTAGTTCAAAGAAGAGACCACTTATGTGCCTTGTAGCTGGACCAACGCTTGGACTGCTCAAGAAGCTCCAACGCAGGTTAAACTAGCTTATTCCCAGCTGTGTTGAGCCTTTATGCATCCAGGATATGACCTATCCCTAAGAGCTTTAATACACTACATTATGCAATTAAGACCAATCTCTAACAACCAATTTCCACTTCTGCTATCTTCACAGATTTGCTTTTCACCCCAACTCGTTAAGCTTAATTAATAACACTATGATGGGAGTATGCAACCCTTTCAATTTATTTTTAATTTTTTTTGCACCCTTTTCATGTTACGCACCCCTATAATAGTCACCCACAACTTAAGCGATTTGCCTTAGTTGAGGTGCACAATGTCCAAGAAGGACCAGGGCCAAAACAGGTTCATTATAACATGTCCGGGATAAAATTTGGAACTTTTTCAACAATTTTCGCTACTCCCAACCACATCAATTTCACACGCCGATAACTAGACTTTGGGGCATCAATTTCACCTTTTTCTCTAATTGTCAAACTCCTAACTCAAATTGATTTTACATTAAAGCGCTTAGGAGCTTTTGGATCAAATTACGGTCTATTAAAGAACGGAATAGGCTACATATGAGGCTAACAAAAGAACAAGCTAAAGGCTCAACAGGGCTAGCTAAGATAATGTACAAAGGTAGGTCAAAAGAAGGTATGAACAATGGCTATCAAAGAAATGCCTAAATCATCTCCTAAACTCATAATCTTTATTTCACTTTGCACACACACCAAGAAAGTTCTAGCATCAGTTGCAATAAAGAATATACAACAGTCTTACACACTCATGGCACATGGTCAACTCAATTAGGAGCATTATAAATTCTCAACCCAATAATTACATGAATTCAAATAAAATCAACAATCACAACAAGAGTCACAACTAGAGCCTAGGTGTTTCAAATGTAATGATCCATCAAATACTTATGTTATAATGTCATGTGATCCACAAGAATAGCTATATGCAATTAAATGACTAATTTTCTCTTAAGACAGTCGTCATCCATCCATCATCGAGAAAGGCACCTAATTATGACTAAATAGAATAAACATCTAACAAGAAACAAAATAAACAAAATAACTAATCCTATCACAGAAGAATGCTAAGGAGAAGGTACTATTTTCTTACAAAACAAGTAGCAAAGTAACCAGCTACCCCACACTCAAGCTCAGCACTGTCCCCAGTGCAAATAACAAGATAAAGAACCTAGATAGTAGTACTCCTCATCCACATTAGGAGTCATGTCACCTGTATTGAGATCATCATCAGAGCCATTTTTCCTATGTTTATCATATCATCCACGTCAATCACACATAATAAAACTAATTATAATAAAGATGAGGGTGATGAAGTCACCACCCCACACTTAATTTGTTAGTATCAACCAATAAGTGTTATTGTCGGGTACTCAGATTTTGCCGACATACACTTTGACATGGTCCATCAACATTAGTCACAATATAATTCACTCACTTCAATTCCCCCAATTATATTTCAATGAAACACTTTTTGAACAAAATCACGCCCTACACTTTCAACCATATCAAGATAGACAAAACGCCATCACTTTCACAACATCACCATGGTAAGAGTTTAATTCATAATCCTTAAGAAATCAATTAACTATAGCATAGAGTCACAATAACTAAGGATAAGAAAAGTAAAACTTACCACAAAGATGGAAGATTAGTGAAGGACAAAGAGAATAGTGAGAGCTCAATATTGGGCGGCTTAAGGGTGAAATAAGGATGAAGTTGGGTATTTAGGGTGTGAAGTCTATTTGAAGAAGGAAAATCTGGGTCGGGTTGACCCAATTTAAAGTTAGAAGTCAGGTTTTAGGCTTATTTGGACTGTGTGCGACACACATCATATTGTACATCTCAAAGTGTGCGTCCCATATGTTGTCGCACAGTTGGGACAGTGAGTTTATGCAGAGAAGTGGGCGACGCACTACCTATCGCAGACATCAAGGTGTTTGTCGCATAAGGTATCGCAGACTTAAGGCAGTAGGCATATACGGCTAGGTGTGCGACGCATATCTTAGCACACATGTTAAAGTGTGCAATGTATAAGTTATCGCACACATTAAGGTGTGCGGCGCATTGTGCATCGCATAGTTGGTCCAGTGAGCATGTGCGATAGGATGTGCGGCGCACTCTTGTTCGAAAAGGTCCATATCCCTACGCCACAACCACAAACCTTATTGAAAGTCACAAAATAAAGTCGCACCGCAAAACTTTTTAGGTCGGATTAACATAATTCGAGGCACGACTCTAATACAATTCATACTTGAGCCTTACACATTTGACCACTCCAACTTACCTGTAATAGTCCCATCACTCCTAAACTTACCACCATTGACATAGCTCAATTCCAAATCAAATTTGGTACTAATCTCCTTCTTAGTACTTCATACACCTACACTTACTCAAAAACAACAAAAATGATTAGAAGGATGGGTTGCCTCCCACCAAGCGTCGTAGTTTCGGTCGTGGCTCGACTCTTCTTTTTGTATTTTTGTTTAACATGATAAAGTGAAAATAAAATCATGGGTTGTCTCTCATGTAGAGCCTGATTTAACATCGCAGCAGGACTCGATTATATTGACTACTCAGACTTCGTCAAGATACATCGATAATACCATTTGTACCTCATTTGTTGGATCAAGAAAATGCTTTATTCCTAGTCTAACCACTTTGAAGTCACTCACATCCTTTCTTGCAAGTTCAACCAAACCAGCTATGGTCTCCACAAAAGACATATCCTTAATTGGTACATCTCGCTCATCTTCATAGAATACATCAACAATCGAGAAGACACTCATCTCCATTTGTTGTTTCATAGACCGACATACTTCAAAACTAACATCTTTCTCATTGAGCCTAAATTTTAGCTCATTCAGCTCCATATAACTAACACTCTCCCAGTTGCTAAGAACGACCTACCCAAAATTATGGGTACTTCAAAGTCCACTTCGCAATCAAGAATTACAAATTTGGCAGGAAATATAAAATCAGTAACTTTTACAAGTACATCATGTAGAATCCCAAATGAACTTTTTACCGATCTATCCGCCATTAGAAGCCACATATTGGTGAGCGTAGGATCTCCCAAACCCAGTTTCTTAAAAACCGTCAATGGAATAAGATTTATACTTGCCCCAAGATCATAAAGGTCCTTTTCAAACTTTAGCAATCCAATCGTACATGGAACAATAAATGCTCCTGGATCAGCTTTCTTCTGGACAATAGATCTTGTAGCAATAGCACTACAATGATGAAGATTGTCTACCGTTTCATATCTCACAGTCCTTTCCTTTGTCAATAGGTCTTTCATAAACTTAGCATATTCGGGCATCTGTTCCAGTGCTTCAACTAAGGGAACATTCACTGTCAACTGCTTCAACATAGCCATGAATTTTCTAAACTTGCCATCATCTTCTTTCTTCTTTAATTGTTGTGGAAATAGGGGTAGTGGCCTTGGGATTTCAGTTGGAACAACTTCTACCTCTTTTCTTATGCCTTGCTCCATATCACTAACATGTTTCTGCTTAGGTGGTTGTTCCATTTCTGCACTATTCTTTTCTGAACCTCCCAACTTCACAGGTACCACTGGAGATTCATCAACCATCTCCCAATCTATTTCGACCTCATCAGTATAAGAGGATGCTCCTAAACCTGGACTAGATAACATCTTACCGCTCCTAGTGGTAATAGCCATACATGATCCATCAGTCCTCAGATTTTGAACTGTATTACTTGGTAGAGTCTCATTCTATCTTTGGTTGAATGGTATGGATAATTGACTCATCTGCTGCTTCAGTTATTTAATAGCGATTGAGTGTGAATTTACTAGTTGACTCATGGAAGATATGTCACTCTTCATAGTAGTCACCCCAGAATTGGTCGCCTCAACTCCCTTTAATTATTTCTCCATCATGTTCTCCATAGACATTTTACTTGAACTGGTGGCAGCATTATCACAGCTTCCAGGAGGTACATACAATCCACTCCTATCACTTTTATTCTTCCAATCTCCTTGATGGTTCCAACCTTAGTTTCCTTGACCACCAGTCCAGAAACCCCCTGGTTATACAAATAGTTAGCCTCTTCCTCAGTGTTTGATTCATCTCCCTTACCATGGGACCCACAGCTTTTACCTTTTCTATATTCCCTGATAGCAAATGTTTCATGAGAAGATCCATCTGGGTTTACATGTGAGCCATATCCTGATCACGCTCCTCTTCTCTCATATATTGCTCTGCTGATATTACACTAGACCCAGTATTGCTTGCTACCACAAAATCTCCAGTATGCCAAGCTCTACTTGTCTTAGACATTTTTTCTAACATGTCCACAGCCTCAGTAAAGGTGAGCTCCATAAAAGCTCCTCCTGCAGCATTATCCACTATTGGCTTTGTAAGTGAGTTCAAAGCTTTGTAGAGTATTTCCATCAAATGTTTATCAGTCATCTTATGGTTTGGGCATTGATTCAACTTCTTTTTAAACCTCGCCCAAGTCTCATGAAAAGATTCATTAGCCAATTGCCTAAAGTTGCTGATCTCGTCCCTCAACTGTAACATTCTGGAGGGCGGAAAGAACCTTTCTAGGAAAGCTCTTTTCAATTGCCTCAGTTTGTTATAGAATCAGGAGTCAGTTCATTCAACCACATAGTTGCCTCTCCAGATAGAGACAGTGGGAATAATCTTAAATGAATAGCATTTTTTCCCACTCTAGGATTATCAAATGACTTACAAATACTGATGAAATTCACCAAATATAGATTTGGATCATCACCAGGTAATTCACCAAAGAGTCCTTTCAGATTCAGTAACTGGATCATAGTACTGGTGATGTTAAATTTCACCCTAGGAGCTAGTGGTGGTAGAATGATTGCCCCTGTAGATGCAGTTCCATCTAAATCATCTTTATCATTGTCAACATCAAACTGCACAGCTTGGCGGTCTGGTCTTTCTCTGAATGGACGATTTTGATTTACCGGTCCAACTACCCCTGCTGCATGCCTCCTTGGGTCAATTAAATCATCATCTCCTAGGTCCTCTTCATCTAGATTACGTACCCGACTTGGGTTACCTACATTCTGTAGATTTAATTGAGCATTAGCCAAAGCGGTTAATCTTTCAGCTTTCTGTTGGTTAGCCATTCTTTCAATGAGATGAGGTTCAGGATTGAAGGGTAATAATGGTTCTTCTAAACTTCTAGTTCGTGGCATAAACAACAATGAGCCTATAATAAACAAAAACAACAAATAACATAAAATAAGGAAACTTGACTAACAGTCAATTAACACACATAAACTCAATCGACAATCGTACTCCCCAGCAACGGCGCCAAAATTTGATACACCCAAATTTCACCTCTCTTATGAGAGAGTAAGCGTTCATTGTCAAATATATAACTCAACTAGGTTGGGGTCGACTCCCACAGGGAATTTGGTGTTAATTAAGTTGTATGCAGATTAGTTGACTTTTAATCGTTTGTTTTTGTAAAATAAATAGGGGGATTTGATTCAGTTCACAAATTAATGGTTTCAGTTTAACAAGATAAAATATGTGTAGTAGTATTCAAATTCAGAGAAATAGCAAGCTAGGGTTATGTCCACCTTTTAGTTTTCAATACTTACTAACTATGGGCTTTATGAATTCATACATGCATCGTGCTTACAGAGAAACGTATTGTATTTAACAACATAATCCTAGTGTTTCTCAACCATCAAGGACTAATTCACTTTAGTTCTCTCGAATCAAAAGCGTTCACCAAAAATAACACGAAATCTCCAAGTAGTTAATCCTGCTAAGGCATTAACTTATAAAATAGGGTTTGGTAATCCTATTTTCTTGTCACTACTCTCTTTTACTAACATCAACCTTTCTTTCAAACAAGTTGTGTTTTAAGGCATATCCTCTATGTTTGCAACCACGAGAATTCAAGATAAGCAAAGAGAATATGATGTAAATAAATCAATGCATAATGAATTCAAAACCCAAAGTGATAGATTGTATGCTACAAGTCTTCCATAACCCTAACTAATAAACTTAGCTACTCATGAATAAAATGAAAAGCATCATAAATCTATTCATCATACCAAAAACTAGAAGACGGTCCTGGTGTGCAAATAGTGAAAACAAAAGAGAAAAATGTTTCTCTCTCTCCTCAAGCTAAGCCGCCTTTCTCCTCTCTCAGAATAATACAGAATAATGAATAATGAATAAAAATTCAGCAATTAAGTCTTTTAATAATCTTTTCTCTCATAATTGCCTTCTAAGTCCCTAAACTAATTATAAATAACAAATTAGTCTTGGACATAGTTTCTCGGAGCCATATTTGGTCCAGACTGCTACTCTCGCTTGTTTCATATGTCATCCGCATTCCATATTCCCAAAATGTCTTCATCTACCTCATTAATACCTTAAATCATGCTAATCACATCAGTTATCTCAATTACATAGAAGTAGAGTAAAAACATAAAAAACTAGGCACTTTGTTCTCTAAACTTAGCTAAAATATGGATAAGTTATGGTGCTTAGGTATATAAATACACCCAAGATCATACACTAACACACATCAACACACACACATCACAATCTACTCCGGCGACGACAGCTCGGGTATGAAGCTATTTTTGTATTATTTTTTTAATTTTTTTAGATTCTTGAATTTCTTTTATGGTTTAGTTTGTTGTTTTAGATATGAGTTTCGCTTGATTAAAGTTATTCATGGTAGAAATCCCTTGAGTCTTTTGAATCTTTAGCTATGAAATTTTAAGGTTGTTGATTTTCTTTTATGGTAGTTTTTGATATGGGTTTTGTGGTGTTGAAGTTATTGTTGATTGGAATTCCTCAAAGTTGGAATCTCTAGTTGTGATTTGTTGAGATTCTTGATTTACTTTTATGATTTTAGTATCTTTAATAGATTTTAGTATCTTTAGTATCTCTAGTATCTTTAGTATCTTGAAATCCCTAATTTAGTATCTTTTAGGTATATTTTAGCTAAAGTTTATGAATTTGAGTTCGAATTACCTAAATTTTTGTTAGTCTAGACATTTACTAGCATTTGAGTTCTAATAATTTTATTATTTGACAAATTCCGAGTCCGATATAAGGATTGCTTTGCTATTTTTTTGGTGACCGCTTATCGATCTCTTTCACTTTAATTTTGGCCAAGCAAAGGTAAGTTGTAATCTTATTGTTATTGTTCATATTGAAGTCTAGTGAAGCTGTGTGTGGACTTGTTCGATTCACTAGCATTGTTGTTGACATCTTGTTGGTCTTGTTGTTGTTTGTTTTAAATGCGGTTTGTTGGGTGACTTAGTTACTTAAAAATGGTTAAGTGTAGGGTCTTTAAAGGAGATTTTTTATTTAAAATGTGGTTTGGTTGGTGACTTAGTCATTTGAAAATGGGTAAGTATAGGGACTTTAAAGGGGATTTTCTTATTTTGAATGTGGTTTGATTGATGACTTAGTTACTTGAAAATGGTTGAGTGTAGGGACTTTAAAGGAAATTTTTTGTTTTAAATGTGGTTTGGTTGTTGACTTAGTCACTTGAAAATTGTTAAGTGTGGGGACTTTAAAGTGAATTTTTTTGTTTTGAATGTGGTTTTATTTTGATACTTAGTTACTCGAAAATGGTTAAGTGTAGGGACTTTAAAGACGATTTTTTTATTTTGAATGTGGTTTGATTGTTGACTTAGTCACTTGAAAATGGGTCAGAGTAGGGACTTTAAAGGTGATTTTTTTATTTTGAATGTGATTTGGTTAGTGACTTAGTTACTTGAAAATGGCTAAGTGTAGGGACTTTAAAGGGGATTTTTTATTTTGAATGTGGTTTTATTTTGATACTTAATTACTTGAAAATGATTAAGTGTAGGGAATTTAAAGAAAATTTTTTGTTTTGAATGCGGTTTGTTCGGTGACTTAGTTACTTGAAAATGGTTAAGTGTAGGGTCTTTAAAGGGAATATTTTGTTTTGAATGTGGTTTGGTTGTGACTTAGTCACTTGAAAATGGGTAAGTGTGGGGATTTTAAAGGGGATTTTTTTGTTTTGAATGTGGTTTGGTTGGTGACTTAGTTACTTAAAAATGGTTAAGCGTAGGGACTTTAAAGGGAATTTTTTATTTTAAATATGGTTTGGTTGTTGAATTAGTCACTTGAAAATGGTTAAGTGTAGGGACTTTAAAGGGGATTTTTTTTTAGTGTGGTTTTATTTTGATACTTAGTAACTTGAAAATGGTTAAGTGTAGGGAATTTTAAGGGGATTTTTTTGTTTTGAATGTGGTTTAGTTGGTGACTTAGTTACTTGAAAATGGCTAAGTTTAGGGACTTTAAAAGGAATTTTTTGTTTTGAAAGTGGTTTTATTTTGATACATAGTCACTTGAAAATGGTTAAGTGTAGGGACTTTAAAGAGGAATTTTTTGTTTTGAATGTGGTTTAGTTATTGACTTAGTCACTTGAAAATGGGTAAGTGTAGGAACTTTAAAGGGGATTTTTTTGTTTTGAATGTGGTTTGGTTGGTGACTTAGTTACTTGAAAATGGTTAAGTGTAGGAACTTTAAAGGATATTTTTTTGTGCTGAATGTGGTTTGGTTGGTGACTTAGTTACTTGAAAATAGTTAAGTGTAGGGACTTTATAGGGGATTTTTTTGTTTTGAATGTGAACTTGTTTTGATACTTAGTCACTTGAAAATGGTTAAGTGTAGGGACTTTAAAGGGAATTTTTTTTTATGTGATTTTGTTGGTGACTTAGTGACTTGAAAATGATTAAGTGTAGGAATTTTAAAGGGGATTTTTTGTTTTGAATGTGGTTTGGTTGTTGACTTAGTCACTTGAAAATGGTTAAGTGTAGGGACTTTAAAGGGGATTTTAAGTGTAGGGACTTAGTCACTTGAAAATGGTTAAGTGTAGAGCCTGTATTTATCACCCCTTATAATTTTCCTCCTAAAATATTGATGACTAGTCCCTATATATTTTTGAATTGTGTTGTTCCTAGCCCACGTAATCCAAAAAGCGGAATAGATGTCTATGCAACCTTTGATCGATGAACTTCAATATTTATGACATGAGGGGGTTGAAACTTGGGACATCTTACTTAAATAAAATTTTAATTTGCGTGCATATCTAATGTGGACAGTTAATGATTTTCTTGCTTATGGAATGTTGTCTGGGTGGATGACAGCTGGAAAACTGGCTTGTCCATACTGCATAGAAAAAACAAAATCTTTCACATTGAGACATGGCCGAAAAAATTCATGGTTTGATTATCATTGTTGTTTCTTGCCACCTAATCATGAATTTAGGAGACTCAAGAATGCATTCAGAAGGAATAGAAGAGAATATGATGGTCCACCTCCAAGGCTGTCTAGTCATGACATCTGGGAGATAGTTTAGGATTTACCTAAAGCCAGTGAAGAACTATTGTACAGGCTTGATGGATATGGCATTTCGCATAACTGGACTATTGTACAGGCTTGATGGATATGGCGTTTCGCATAACTGGACTAAGTAGAGTATATTTTGGGAGTTAGAATATTGGATAGATAATTTACTTAGAAATAAT
Organism: Capsicum annuum; assembly: GCF_002878395.1. Lineage (NCBI taxonomy): Eukaryota > Viridiplantae > Streptophyta > Magnoliopsida > Solanales > Solanaceae > Capsicum > Capsicum annuum. The sequence goes on along the minus strand of NC_061114.1, from coordinate 177,867,231 downwards.
GTTGATGTCATGCATACTGAGAAGAACTATTTTGACAACTTGTTCAACACAGTTATGGATGTCACAGGCAAAACAAAGGATAATCCTAAGGCCAAACTTGACTTACCAGAATATTGCAAACGCAGAGAATTAAACTTACAGGAGGGGCCCAATGGCAATGTTCTTAAGCCCTAGGCTAGTTTTTCATTTAAGTTGGATCAAAAGCGTCAAATATGTGAGTGGGTCCACAGTTTGAAGATGCTCTATAGATATGCCTTAAATTTGAGAAAGAGGGTTGATATGGTACAAAGAATCTTAAATGGAATGAAAAGCCATGATTGTCATGTTTTCATGGAACAATTACTTTCAATTGCTTTTATTGGTTTACCTGAAAATATATGGAAACCAATAACAGAGATCAGTTTGTTCTTTAAAGACTTATGTGCCACCACAATAAAAGAAGAAAATCTGGTGTGAATGGAATGTAATATTGTTGTTATCACCAATAAGCTGGAGAAAATTTTTCCGCCAACGTTCTTCGATGTGATGGAACATCTTCCCATTCACCTTGTGCACGAAGCTAATCTAGGCGGTTTAGTTTAAACTAGGTGGATGTATCCATTTGAACGGTAAGCAATTGCAATATATTTAAATTCATACATATCATTTTTAAATATAGTAAACATCTAATCTTAAGATTGTGCAGGACAATTGGAAAATTGAAAAGGGGTCCCAAAAATAAACATAGGATGGAAGGCTCTATAGTTGAGGCATATCTTGCAAGAGAAATGTCTCAATTTTGTTCAAACTACTTTCGTGATGAAGTGGCTTATTCAAGAAACCGACCAAATCATCACCAGGATAATGTGAATGAGCCTCATTTGCAACCGGTAGCAATTTTCAATCAACCTGGTTGTAAGGATAAGAAGATCATACGTAGCCGGCTAACTCCCATGGAGCGCAAATCAGTAACTTTGTATGTCTTGCTGAATTACTCGAAATTTGAGCCCTTTCTAAAGTAAGAAGATTAAAATTTTAATATATCTTATTTGTTTACTCATTCCCTTAAAGAAACTAATTGTGTTTCGCATGTTGGATCTTCAGTTCAGTTAAGACTTAATTCCATAAAAATCAAGTGTATTCATACTTTGCAATATGGTTTACATATGAGGTTCGTAAGTGTATTGATATTTCTACAAATTTTAAACATTTACACATTCCTCAACTAACATATAATATATATATATATGTATAATATTTTTCGGTACACCAGTCACCAAATACAGCCGCATACAATCAACTTTTGAGAGCTATTTCATTGGGTCCAGTTAAAGCTCATGCAATGTCCCATTACACAGTAAATAAGTTTATATTTTACACCGAACAACACTCCAGAACAAGGAAAACAAGCAATAGTGGTGTTTGAGTTAAGGGTGATGATGATGTTGATTACTTTGGCATCATACACGAGATCTTAGAACTGGTGTATGCTAGTTTCTAAATAAAAAAAATTGTCCTTTTTTATGTAAGTGGTTTGATCCATGCACAAGAGGCACAAGAGTACATAAGGAGCATAACATCATTGAAGTGAAGCACAATATGTCGTATCCTATTTATGATCCATTTGTTCTAGCGGAAAATGCTAAATAAGTGTATTATGCTCCTTATCTGTTGCGCAGCGATAAGTCTGATTGGTGGGGTGTAATCAAAACAAAGCCTATAGGACGGGTGGAAGTTGAGAATGTACTGGAGACTACATATCAAAATAAAATGCAGATTGATCACCAGCTAGTGGACGTTGACTTAGTAGACAGTTTGAATCACCCAAAAAAATATATTTGAAGAAGTTAATATTATGGAAGAAGAGGTGGGGTGGGTAGGAGATGAGGAAACTTCCGAAGAGGGTGAATGGTTTAGTGGAGAGTCTTCAGAAGTGGAGGATTAGTTGTGTAGGTTGTATTTATTATGTATTGATGTCTTTATGCTTTGTACTATATATTTACCTTTATGTTTCTTGTTTAATATTGATATGTAATATACTGTTTAAGATTGTTGTTTTCACTTTTTCATAATTTATATAGTAATAAAAATATTTTTGTCTATCTCGTGTTGTTGAACCGATTTGAAATGTGAATTAGTTACTTGGAATGTTTTCGTATATATTCATTTTGTAGAAACTAACTACTTATTAAGTTTACATAATTTAGATGTCAGGCAGAAGTGACAAAGGTAAGGAAAAAGTTGATCTTATGAAACCAAAAAAGGAAAGACAACTTTGGCCTTATAGACGACCGACAGGTATTCATATATTTGAGGGTCGATTTGCTGATGTGACAGCATGACCCTTATATTCTAGGTCGTCTCAGTATTCGGTTCCTACTCCTACGCATGTGGGGCCACTTCATGGGTCTACACCGACCCAATCTCCTCCTATCACCTTGCCACAGCCATCACAGTACTATCAGATAGTCTCTGGCATATCCAGACATCTACCATCATTGATACCCTCCTGTAGCAGTCATGCAGCTTCGAACAGTGATTCTGCTGGATCTATTGGGTTATCAGATATTCAACTTGGAGGCACTCCATCAGGTGCTTCATATCTTCCCACGCCAGCGCATCCACCATCACTTGATCCGTAGCCAGGAGACAGAGATGATTTTGGAAGGCGTTATCTTGTTCCATATGCGAGTTGATAAGATTTTTAAATATAATAACATTATTCATTTTTTTCATTAATATATTATTATGCTCTATGAAATTACTATTTAATCTTGTGTTGTAGGTTTAGGACGGATGCTGGAGTTGGACAAGTTACGAGAAAATGCATTTGTCAAAACTTCAACGGCTACTGGACTAGTTGGCAAAAGGTTCTAGAAATTGACAGGGAAAGAATGTTTCAAGAATTTAATGTAAGGATTTAATTTATTGACTACTTAACACTTTGTTAGAATAAAAGATTGAATACTATATTTTTGTTTTTGTTGTAGAAATTTTACTGGTGGAATAATGCGAATGCATATCTTTTAAAAAGAAACTTTTTCAGAAGATGTAGATCCAGATTTAATGGCCTGTTGGATTATGCCCGAACCAACTTGGTACGACCTGACTGGATTAGTGAACCCTTATGGCAACAGTATATTCTCCATTGGAATAGCAAAGAATACCAATTGATGAGGGAAAAAGAAAAGAAAGTTCGGGCATCATCCAAGGGTGGCTACCTACATACTGCAGGTGCCAAAAATGTAACTGTTGTGGAGGAAAAAATGGTATGTAACTTTTACAGTTTTAATTGTTTGTTTTTATTTAAATTTTTTATTATTTGAACATTGATAATTTTTTCATATGCAGGAAAAAAAGGGTAGGAGCATACCACATAATGAGTTATTCGAGGAGACTCGTCTGAAAAAGAAAAAGAACCTGACTAATAAAGATGTCTGGGTTGAGCCTCGTGCAAAGGCTGCCCATGTAAGAAACAAATATTGAATTTATGAATCTTTTTATCAAAGTTGATATTATTCAATTATAAGTACTTTAATATTGTTTTACTTTTAGTTTTAACTATACTTTGAATATAGAAAAAATATACGCATCTCGTTAGTGAGTATCGTAGTACTCAGACTCCTAAAAGTCAAGGTGACCCACTACCCCAACATGTCGAGGAGTTGTGGGAAAAAATTGTGGGTCCTGCAATTAGAGGCCATTACTACAGATACCACAGAAAATTTTTTGGCGTGAATATTAGGTGTTCGTCCAGCCCTGCATACTCTAGCTCTTCAGTTGATAGAGAAATCATTGAAAGACTAGAAAATACATTTTCTAAACTCACTGAAGAGCTTGTTGAACAGAGAGAGAGTGCGCAGAAGAAGGAGGAGGAGGAAACATCATCACAAATTAGGACGCTGCAGGAGCAGTTCAGCTCTTTCATTCAGACTGCAGCGATTATTCCTTCGTGTCCTGGTGATGCAGTTCGAACTGTAAAAGGTCTACGCCCCCTGAATGATATCAGCACAGATGAGGATATGGAAGACGAGGATGAATTCGATGAAGATGACTTTTAGTTTTTTGACTTTTGTATGTGTTCTACTTTGAATTTAGACATTTTGTTGTAGTTTGTACACTTTTAAAACTATTGTTGTAATTTATTGAAAGTATTTACATTTGGTTTGTTGTTGTTGTTGTTGTATTGCATGTTGGATCATTTTTAAAAAAAAAATACCCATAAAAACCAACCACAAGTGGTGGTCGATTTTTCAAAAAAAAATTGCAGTGGCCGTTTTCTATTAAATTAATTAATTTATTTATTAAAAAATCGACCACTTGTGGTCAGTTTTTTACTAAAATTAATTAATTAATTTAATAAAAAATCGATCACTTGTGGTCGGATTTTTTAAAAAAAAAATTATTTTTTTCAATTTTAATAAAATAATAATGAATTTTAAAAATATATATATTTTTAAAAAAAAAACGACCACATGTGGTCGGTTTTTAAAAAACTACCACTACTTTATCGACTACACACTTTGGTTGGTTTTATGATCGGAAATTAGGGAAAATTGACCACTTGTGGTCGATTTTCCCCTTTTTTTTAGTAGTGAAAGGGGTCAGGGTTTTCCCCAAATTGGTATTTTAAAATTGGAATTGGTTTTGAATAATTATGATCTCTTAACCCACTTGTATAATTGACTTTGAATTGTGAAATTGTTACTTAGTTTGAGTTACTAACCAATGATATCGCATTGCATTAATGATTAAATAATGAACATAGACTATGAAAGTCTTGTTGGTTATGATTTGATTTAATGAATTAAGAGGATTGAGGCATTCCCTAAGATCATGTGATTGTTATGGCATGGAGATAAGCTTGCAAGTGTAAGGTTATAAAAATACCCATGATGTGCCTTAACGGTTGGTTCATTGGTTAATAAATGGGTTATGTGAAACTTACTTTAAATTGGGCTTAATGGGGATTATGTAGCGAAGCCGTGAAGGTGTGGGCCTTGGATAACTTGTACTGGAAACTTATGTTTGGCAATGTGAGGTTTGGTCTTGATAACTTTTGTGCATAGTTCACATTATTGATATATTTGTATCTTGGATTGACGTGGGATCGGGGCATTCCCCGGTCTTCATTGATACCTTTGGTTCGTGCGGCTAACACGCATTGGGGCCCTTTCAGTATAATGTTCGTGGGTGCATGTTATGACGGTTGAGCTATATAGTCCAATATAAAGTTTTAATTCATGCTAAGACTTATTCCCGTTCCTGGCATGACATGTTTATATGTATATATATGATTATGTGAATTGGCTTAGATGATTTCAAAATGTAGTTCACGGCATTATTTTATCCCCTACCCCTAAGTTGCATGTTAGTGCTCAACCCACTAACTGTCTCCAAACATTGTATCACCATATGATGTAGGCACCGGAGATACTTTGACTTTTTCTGTACGGTATTAGGTGGATCAGCTCGCTTCGCTGATCGTTGGTGGTGAAGTGGTGAGCTTTCATTCTCCAAAAGACTTGGTCATTTCATCAGTTTCCTTTCATAGGCTAGAAGTGAAAATTTCATATTAACATTAGCATTGTCATTGTCAGAGTAGGGGCATGTCCTAATGCTTTATTAATTTCGGTTTATTAGAAGGCTTTATGGACATTACTGTGGACTTAGGTGACGTTGGTTGGTTATTTTTGGTTGGTTACCAGTTATCAGTTATAGAAAGGTCTTAAATTCTTTGAGTTTATCTTGTGCTATCTTGTTATATGTTTGAAATCCATCCGACGTTGGGGGTATGATGTTCTGTTTGTTAGGTGCATGGGGTGATCTCCGGTCCTTGTTGGACTTGAGATACCAGTCACAGTCAGACCTTGGTTCAGATTGTGACAAGATAATAATTTATTTCCAAGAGACCCTTGATCCAAGTGCAATAAATTTAAGCACATGAAAAAGAAAACACAGTGAAGAAATCATAGCAGTTAATAAGACAAGCAATGTAGCAACATACAAGAATGATCCCTAAATAAAGCAAGACGTATTAGCATCAGAACCAATTGAATTAATTTTTCTTAGTATGTAGTTATAAAAACTGTGAGAAATATCAATATAACCTCAATCCTCCATCTCTAGTTGATCCTCTTTTATCCACAGAAACTTGTAAGTTCAGATATCTAGTATACACAGTTGAATTACTTTTTTATATATGAGGGGAAAAAAGCATAGCAAACCAAATATTAAAATATCATTAGATGAAGAGACAAAGATTTGAATGCTCTTAAAAAAGAAATTCTTATAGAAAATTGATGATTAGTATTTTCATAAAGAAGAATTCCTTGTTTACGTCTTTTATCTCAAAAATCTCAAATCTTTGCATTCATTATTAACCTGGAAAAAAAATATTGAGAGATTATAAAACTAATTGAAAGAGGAGAAAGGATTCGTAACTGATGTAACTAACTAATTAATAACAACAAAAATGATTTTGATGTGCAGATAATTAGGTCTGATCATATGTCTTTGGTTACAGATTTTTAAGGTATCAAAGCTTGATTTCTTCCCTCCAAATTAATAAATCATTAATTGATACATAAATAGTTGTAGTGATTATCATAAATAATTTATAACCAATGTAAAACTTTTAATTAAAAATTTAAATTAACAGGCAAGTAAATACATAAAATAGGAGAAAAATTACAAGATGGAAAAAAATACCAAAAAAAAATAAAAAAGATAAATACATTTTCTAGCTTTAGAAGCATACCACATCAACATGTCCATATATATATATATATATAATTGAACTCACATATGGAGCATCGCTTAGTTTTAACTTTTAAGATTATTGTCGGTAATTAATATGCTCGAATCTCTTAGGTTTTGTTTTTCTTTTTTTAAAATCTATCATTGAAAGCTTGTAAAATATTAAAAAATTGATTATAAATACTTCGATTCAATAATTCTTGTCAGAACTTAGTCAAAGGTGGAACCAAATGTGTGACAAATATGATAATTATTCTACATGATTATATCTCTCAATTTATAAAGTATGGTCCTATTATAATGCTCTAAAGTGAAACTAACCAATCTGGGCTCAGGAATGGTTCAAGGATAAAATTAGTAGGAATGGTTCAAGGATAAAATTAGTAAAGTATTTACTTTAGGCCTAAAAATTTTTAAGGAAAAGGATACTATATAACTTTTTTTAAAACAAATGGCTCAAATTTGGGCTAGCTTTTGGACAAATTAGATCACTTGGCTAATTTAAATTTCACCTATTGACCATTTTTTGATGTGGCCCAATTCGGACCCTTTGCTCGGTATTTTTTAAAATTATTTTTCGTTACTTTTTTGGGGCAAAAATATCTTTTTTATTAAAAAATAATTAAATACACTTGTATAGAAATTGTTTAACTATTCTATAAAATACGTATCTATATAAAAATATATAAAAATTATATAAAATGTGTATGGAAACTGTATAGTTATTGTATAAAATATATCTCATTAATAAGTATAGCTATTGTATAAAATTTGTATAAAACTATGTAAATATTGTACAGAAAATGTATATGTATATAATATGTGTAGAAACTGTATAATTGTTGTATACAATAGGTATTTGGATAACTATTGCAGATACATATTGTATAAAATATGTATAAGAACTATATAATTATTGTATATGTTATGTATATGTACAAGATATGCATAAAAAGTGTATAATTATTATATTAAATATGTATCTGAATAATTGCGGCTAAAGACTGTGCAAAATGAGTATAAAAATTGTATAGTTATTATATATTATATGTGTTTCGTATATAATATATATATATATAGAAATTGTATTGTATAGAATATGTATTGGTATAAGATGTGTATAGAAATTATATCAATGGTGTTTAAAATATATATATATATATATATATATATATATATATATAATATGTATGCATTGATGCATTCTTTTAAATTGTATTTGAAAAATAAAAAAACTATACAGTCTCTGTAATTGTTGATTGTTCTTTTTGATAGATTAAACAAAAATAGATGAATCATTTTTTAAATAAAAGATGAAGAAAAAGTGACAAATAGAAAAAGAAAGAAAATCGAAAAAGCATGGACAATAAAGTAACAAAGAAAAAAAAAGTATAAATAACATAAATACCAACCCTTTTGGAAGTAATTACACCCTCTCACATTTTTTTAATTACTTTACTCTCTCCCCCTATTAATATACATAACATAGCCGACATATACATAGCATTCTGTGTATATGTTGCGATTTTTGTAACATGTTTAGGGAGTTGAGATTTTTGTAATATTGGAAACATAAGTTGTGTATTTGTATAATTTTTAGCTATTGTATTTGATTAGATTGGGCTTATTCGGATGCGATTGAAAAGGATAAAGCTTTCATCTGATGCTTTCGGCGTCGAGTTAACTTCATAGATCTTCTTTTAAGGCAAGTTGAGACTTTTTTAGACCTTTTTTTGAAGTGTTTATGAGTTAGTTAATTGTAACGGGAGTAATGGGGAAAGGGGTCCCGTACAGGTGAAGTGACGAGCATCTATGCGGGTACCAGTGTTATTTGAGGAGTTAAAATAAGTTAGTTGTATGTTTTGAATTGTTTTTTCCCGATAATCTGATTTGCTATGGTATATAAATTGTCGTGGGATTGGATTTGCACTCCTACACATCATGCATTGTATTTCGTAATGGGCCGGAGTGTACGCTGCATAATATTGTCTATTTATTAATTGGGGTCAGAGTGCACGCCTGCATTATATATTTAATAGGATGGGAGTGCCCGTATGCACAGTACATGGACTTTTTAAGTCACCCATGGGTTCTGACCTTGAAGTCATTGCTCGGACGGTGTGTACATAGCATATGCATTGCATTACACATCATTCATTCGTTCCTGGTTCAGATTGAGTAAGGTGTATTTGTTGACTTGTACTGTTTATTAACTACTTGAATGAATGTTACTTGATTTCACTGTATTGAGGATTTCTTGGACTACGTTACGATATCCTTATGATTGTTAAACTTGATTATTCAATTAGATTAGGGTGGCTTTCCTGAGTGCATGTTGTATGATTGTTTTAGATGGTTGACGTGGTGTTACTCATCACCACTTTGAATTAGGGTCAGTCAACGATGCTTGCTAAGTACACATGATTTCATATTCACCCTTGCTTTTTCTGCACCTTACGTGCAGGTACCGATCCGACGACCTCTAGGCATTGATTCCTGTGGTTTCTACAGTGTTAGCATCTTTAGAGATTCGAGATAGCTACTATATATATCATATACAAAATACATATTTTATGCAATAATTACATATTTTTTATACACATTTTACACAACCTTTAGCCGCAATTATTTAGATACATAATTTATATAATAATTATACATCTTTTATACACATCTATACATATACATGTCATATACAATAATTATACATCTTTTATACACATCTATACATATACATGTCATATACAATAATTATACAGTTTTTATACATATTCTATACAATATATATTTGCAGTAACTATTTAGATACATATTATATACAATAATTATACAAATTTTATACAACCTTTAGCTATAATTATTATTAAGATATATTTTATATAATAACTATACAATTTCTATACACATTCTATGTAATTTTTATGTAGTTTTATATAGATACGTACTTTATAGAATAATTACACAATTTCTATACAATTGTATTTAATTATATTTTAAGAAAAGATAGATGTTTTTTTTCCCAAAAAAGTAGCATAAAGTAATTTTAAAAAATAACTAAATAAAGGGCCCGAATTGGGCCATATCAAAAAATAACCCATCAGTGAAATTTAAATGGACCTAGTGGTCTAATTTGTTCAAAAACCCAAATTTGAGCCTTTTGTTTTGAAAAGGGTCATACAGAGTTTTTTTCCCTAAAATTTTGAGGGCTCAAAATTTTTCGGATATAAAACAAATGTTTTACTAGCCTTATTGCTGAGTACCTCACCTTCAGCACTGCATATGTAATTTTGGTTTCAATCGTAAATGCAATAAATAAGGCGGAATATAATAAGTGTAGCATATAAGAAAAGAAATTACCTTTTTTTTTCATACAACTGTAACATCAACGGATAATGATCGAAAATTGCTTTTCATACAACTGTAACATCAGCGGATAATGATCGAAAATTGTTGTATATACTGCCTGGATCTATAAAAGAGAAAGAGAATTGAATCTCAAAATCTTTGCTAAACACAATCCTAGCTAATTTCTTGATATGCGGTACCACCTCTCAAATAAATTAAATTATTTGAATTTAAAAAGATTGACTTTCGCTATATAACTTCTTTCATATTTATACCCAATACTGTCAAAGTCAAATACCCAATACTGTCAAAGTCAAATTGAGGTCTCCATGATTATCTACTACCAACCTAAGTAATCTATATTTTCTATACTTAGGCCTAATTTTGAATTTTCGTGAATCCCACTAGATAAAATCCCACTAGATAAAACTTTGCAATTATGTAGTAATTATTTGTAGTCATCGTGTTTGGTTTATAATGTTTGACAACTTTACGATAAAAAATGTTCATACATTTAGGTTTCTCAGTAGATTCAACTATCGTGTTATCCGAATATTTAGGTTTCTCGATAGTTCCAACTACCTTGTTATCCCATAATAGCAACATATTCATATTGTTATGTGTAGCACTACAATGGTTTGGATTGCCATTTTTATAGAGTTTCTCAATACTTTTCGACTTTGCACATTCCTGGAGTAGAATTAAATAATAATCCCACTTTTTCAAACACCTATGATTTCCTATGCTTTTGCTTTATTTATGTTAAATGTGAGTATTCGTATTCTTTTATTTGCAGCTTTCATCACTTTTTCTTTCCCTTTCTTTTCTCTTTCTTTTTCTCCACCTTTGTTGGCGTCTTTGAATTTGAAACGTTTGAACTTAAGCGTTTGAACTTGACCTTAATAAATTATTGTACAAAAGGATATAATGTGATAGAACATGAGTTTTAGAAGGAAAAAGACTCAGAATATGAAGCAACATCCAAATAATACATAAATGCATGAAGTCAGAACACTTAACAAGCATTCAAATTTCTTATGATTCCATCAAACATGAATTCCTAGCTACATGTAGAGTAAAAAAAAAAAAAAAAAACATCAAAAGTCACCTAAACTAGTAAAAAAAAAAAAAAACATCAAAAGTCACCTAAACTATACATGAAAAGTTGACTTCACACTCAAATTAATCAAACGACCTATTACATTCCTAAAATCAAATTTTCATAAAAGAACTTAAATATATACACATACATACAAAAATAACACTGGAATAATTTAAGATTGCTTTTTTTTTAATTCTTGAATATTAGTTGTTTTTTGTGTAGTATTTTTAAAGGACACATAACATTTAACTTCACATATTAATATCATTATTAATAATAGTAAGGATTAATTCTAGTGAATAAAATGTTAGACGTTTATTTGCAATACTATAACTTAGATGTTTGTGTTAAAACATTATTTATTGATATGAAATTTGAGTTGTTTAATGTAAAGTTCTAAAATATTTTTAATAAAAAATAGATACTTTTTTTCTTTATTAATTTTTTTAAATGTATTTTAGAATCTTCATTATTATTTCAAATGAAATTGAAAATCATAAAATTTGCTATTAAAATTTTGGGAAAAGGATAAAAGTAGTTTGTCGGCCAAAAATATTCCTCCAAAAGTGATCTATGAATTGCAAATCTCATATTGTAGTCATTTGGGCTGATGCATGTCCCTTTTTTTTTTTTTCTAAAAATCTTAATTCTCTAAACATATTACAAAAATTCAACATATACACAGAATGTTATGTATATGTCGGCTATATTATGTATATTAATAGGGAGAGAGAGTAAAGTAATTAAAAAAGTGGAAGAGAGTATAATTACTTCTAAAAGGATTGGTATTTATGTTATTTATACTTTTTAAAAAGTGGATATTAATGGTGAATTGAGGTTTTACTGGTGGTTGTACCATACAAGTATAATTATCTAAAAATTTTAAAAAATATATATACAACGTTCTATAATATCTATATGTCATGTTTAAGAACATGCTTGAAATATACTTATAGCTTATAAAAGTTGTCTCCACACTATCATATAGCGAAAAAAAATTGTATATACACCGTATTTTGTGCTTACAAGTATATATCTAATGTATCATCAGATTATATCTAGCTTTTTGCGTATATGGAAAGTATACAATTCTTTACAATGCATAAAATGTAGATATACACTTTATTCTAATGTATGTTGCATGTACAACGTATACGTCTCCTCCTCCTCCTCCTCCTCCTCCGTTTGCTTCTACTTCTTCTCATTCTTCTTTTTCTACTACTTTCCTCCTCGTCTTGTCATCCTCCTCCTCCTATCACAAAAAAATATACTACACAATCTCATTTTTTTTTCTAATATATATAAATTGAATTAAATGAAAGTTTTATTATTTAATAAAGGATAAAAAAAACAAAAAAACTATAATTTGTAGCTTGATATGAATGAGTTTAGTGAGGACGATGGGGTTTGATAGATTTTTAAGGGGGTGAAAGGATGGCTACAAATGTAACTTCCCCTTTTCAAAATGAGTTTTACCCCTAACTAATCAAGTTTTTGCATGGGCCATCTCTATTTGGAGATGGCTTTTATTTTTGTTCTTTAAATTTACGGTCTTTGATCTTTGTCCCAACTATTCATATAAAGAAAAAGTATGGGCTAAAGTACTTTTAACTATGAACTAATTTTATAGAATAAATTTTTAGGAGAATTTTTGCCTGGAGTATAAGTTTTGTAGTATCTGATTTACTTGACAAAACTTTTAGAGAACTTTGCTTTGGAGCATAACTCGTATTATTGGACTTATGCCTTACGACATAACTTGTGTCATTAAGCTTATACTTTGGGCATAATTTCTGCCATTGAAATTTATATCTTGCGCCACTAAATTTATGTCTTGGGACATAACTTATATCTTGAGCTTTACTTCTTTTGCCTTGAGGTATAACTTATGTCACTGTACTTATGTATTATGGCATAACTTATGACATGGGCATTAGTTTTCGTTTGCCATGCTATTTTTTTCCCACTTTAAGGGGCATTTTCGGTAATTTTGTAGTTGTGTATAGAGGTTTATTTCCTACCCACATGGCTAGAAGTAGATGGGTGACAATGGAGCGGGGCAAGTGCAGTGTAGATTTTTTCTAAACCCGTGAATTTAAAAATCGCCCTACACCGCCCAACATCACCTTTAATCCCACATAAATTCGGACCACACGCATACCCGCATATACCCGTCCCGGCCCACATTTTTATTTTTTTGAAAAAGTTATACTCCACTAAAATCATGAATATTTTCAAATCTGCAACTAGGACGTAAAAATAACCAATTTCTATTATATCACGTTTCACTGAGAAATTGTCAAGAAGTATTGGGTGTATAAGCAATGATCAAATATTAATTTTTCATTAAGATGAATCAAGAAATTAAAATTAGAGATTAATCAGTTTAACTAATTATTTAAGTCCTTGCTACAAATAAATTAAATAAGTTATGCACAAGTAGCGATTTAATAAGGAAAAACCTTTAAACTTTTGTTTAATTTTTTGAGTTATATAATTATTTTATTGATTTAAAAAAATTATTATTTATTAATAATGTTATACATGTCGTTTTAAGTATCGTAAAATTTTAATTTAAGAATACATATAATTTTAGGTAGATTCATGAGAATAATACTACTTTTTAATTTTTTTTTTTGGTTTAAACCTGTATATACCCGCAACCTGTGCCACCACGCATCATTTAAAACAACTTACTTCAATCCACCCCGCACCCAACCGACACCCACATTAAAACCCGCACCATATAGCCTAAAATTCGCATCACTCTATTGTCATCCCTAGAAGTAGATAAACATAAATTAATTCTTTCTAACTCCCACATGATTTTAAAAAAAAAAAGTAAAAGATCTTGAGACGAAAATGATCCAATTTGACCACTGTATATTGCTAATATGAGAAATAGATTAATTAAGAATCTCGAGCAATTGGCCAAGCTGCCAATGTTGCTAAGATAGTACTATTTAAAGAGTTTATGGGTAACATTGAAGTCCGGCAATTTTGATAAATAAAAATTAAAGGGGGAAAGAACACCCACTGGCCATTTTGAAAATAAATGGCTAGTATTTGATCAATTTGCCACATTATGGTCAGTCGATCAAATTAATATTATTTAATAGTCATTAGGCTAATTTGGCCCTTTCTTGTATATACAGTTTTTATATTAAATTAATACAACGGTTATACCATATCGATACACTTTTTTCAAAAGAGACGGAAACTATGCATACATATACAATCCTTATACCAAATTGATACAACGCTTATACCACATTGATATATTTTTTCAAAAGAGAGGGAAGCTAACATACATATATAGCCCCTATACCAAACTGATACATACATATACAGTCTCTATACTAAACTGATACAATGCTTAGTGGTAAAATAAAAAATAGAAAACTTAATTTCTTTTTCATAAGAAAAATGGACAACATTTTCTAAAATGGAACAATAAAAACTTCAAAAAAGAAAAAGAATTGAGAACGAGATGAAGCTTATATCAAAATGGCTAAAAGTAGGAATTAGTTTAGTGGTTAATTGCAGATAACTAGTTTTGAATGACTATTATGATATTTTAGAGTGAAGTGTTATTTTTATTCTTTTCAAATTAAAGATCATTCCATTGAAAAAAGACCTAAATATACAACATTAGATTGTTTAATGCAAGTTATAGTAACTCTTTTTAGTTTGCAACTTATAGCAACTTTTTTTTAAAAAATAAAAATAAAATTTTTTATTTTTAAAAAAGTTTTTTATATATTTGGTTAAAAAAAAAATTCTATATTTGGTAAAAAGATATACCCTTTAAAATAGATGATAGTTATTAAAGGATGTCAATCACCCACCATTTCTCTCAAACAATTTTAAAGCAACTTCTTCTTCTCTGAAAATGTTCTTCTTCTCCAACAATAATCTTCTTCAACAAATCAACAAAATATACTAATTGACCAAAAAAATCTCTCAATTAAGGGTGGTATTTAAAGCGTTGAATTGGATTAAAATAATACATGAAGGTAGATGAGATATCACGAGTGTTTTCTTATGTATGCAATCATAATCTCTAAAATAATTTGGATATTTACGATGATAAATTCTATTATAATACTGATTTAAGTATTTTAATTGAAGTTGAAGTTATTCAGAATGAAAAAGACATAATGATTTTTCTCATA
Organism: Capsicum annuum; assembly: GCF_002878395.1. NCBI lineage: Eukaryota > Viridiplantae > Streptophyta > Magnoliopsida > Solanales > Solanaceae > Capsicum > Capsicum annuum. Next base: position 177,851,871 of record NC_061114.1, on the reverse strand, counting down.
ATATAAATGGTGATAATTTATATTTAATCATGATACAACATGGAAGAAGCTGGAGTGTCACAACTCACATGTAATTTCAATCTTTTTCAATATTCAAATAATTCCAATTTCATACATAAAATTATGTTGATTTGATTATATTTTATTTGTTTTGTATTGGTTTGAAAAGTACATATGCAAATTAAAAATTTTAAAAAATTATTTATTATTTAAAAATACAGTACAATGACCTGGCCAATGTGATTACATATCGGTGTGCAGGTATATTTGAATCAAGAAAAAGTGAATAGAAATTTCTTCATCAAGTATCCTAGGGGTATTCATGGGTCGGGTTAAATCGGTTAGTGGTTAAAACTATAACCAAAATCAATTTAGTCGGTTTTTGAATTTGTAAAATCAAATCAAACTACAAAAAGAAAATAACCATCGGTTTGGTTCGTTTTTTCGATTATTGACTAGCCTACTCCAACCATCTCTAGAATAGACTCCTTTTTTTAACCCATAGAAAAGAGTATCACATTGAAGAATTTCTCATGAAATATTTGTGCAGTGATAGACAAATGACAGTACAAACTCTTAAAAATCAAAACAAACACATAAATAAAATTAACATTGAGATGAAAAGCACCAACTTTGTATTGTAGGCACTAAGATTATTCAACAACATACAAACACATACATGTACATTGCAAAACACAGTTTTGTATTCTGTTGCAGTGTACTGCAAGAAGTGACAGAGTTGGGCAAATTTGAGTTATCTGATTACTTTAAAGACTAGGTAGGTGAGCTAATTATATAGGAAAATGATTGAATAAACAAGGAGATATAAAACTACCATTTGAACTAGGGATCATGGTAACACATATTGTGAAAGCTGAAGTAGAAAAAGTGAGGTAGGGACCGTAAGGTTAACTTATTAGTAATAGTAGGTTGAGTTGGGCTTGGGTTTGGGGCTTTGGGCAATTGGGCTCAAGTATTGGTTGGGCTAGACATAGATTAAAATTTAGTTTTAGATTAAATTTAATAAAATATTTATATTTTATTTATAAATTATATATATATAATTTATCTGTTCGATTTGGTTATTTTCACGGTTTTTTTTAAGTAAAATCATAACCAAACCAAATAGTATCAGTTTTTAAAATTTTAAAACTAAACCTAACTAAATCAAACCAAACGTTGATTTTTTTTAATCGATTTGGTTCAATTTATGATTCGGTTTGATTTTTAACCAAACCCATGAACACCCCTAAAGTATCCACTGTGTATAACGTTGAGAGATATGGCTATGGATGTAATAGTGTAGTGTCAAATTCATTGTTGATGAAAATAGTTTACAATTTACTAAAGAATTCGAAAGATAAAAGATCTATATTCAAATAATTGCTTAAGGTAAAAGCAATAGTCATTCAAATGTAGAAGATCCACCAATTCAACCATTAAACATGATGTGATTAGTTGTTTTTGATTTACCATTAAGATACACAGTGATTGTATTGTATTGTAATCGAGAGGTATATAAATTAGTGTTGTCCGAAAATGATATATAAGTAGATGCCTCGTATAATGTGATTAGTTGTTTTGTAAAAGAGTGTTTAAAAGAGATATTTCAAGATGTGATTAGTTGTTTTACATTTTATGAAAATAACGTCTAAATTGATATCAGGCGGATGTAACAGTAAATTAATTTAGTATGTAGTATGATATTTTAGGCATATGGTAACATATTATTTCAAAGATTGGGTCTTTGACAACACGTGTTATTGAGAATTTTGTAAATAATTTATCTACTTTATGTAGTAATAGAAATGTAAATTGGTATCACCTAATTAGAATTTCATAATTCAAAAAATACAAATTTGTATATTCATTTCATACACTAAAATAAAAAATAACATATAATATTTGGTGAAACTCGATTTCTATACCAACTTCTGCAATTATTATACTTATTTTATATATATATATATATATATATATATATATATATAACATGTAAGAAACTATTTTATAAATTTTGAGCGAAATATTAATATTTCTTGTTGATTTTATACAGGTTTTATATACGAAATTTCTAAGTAATATGTTTAATTTGTATACTCATTCAAATTGAAACAACTTTAAATTCCAAAGAAGAAATATATGACAGGAAATTCAACTTCATCCGCAAGACATGTATCGTTCAGTAAAAAGAAGAGAAAAAATTAATTTATAATAAAGAGAGTAAATTAATGATTGAGAAATTTATTATTAGTTAAGTGACAATAAAATATTGAAATAGTAACTTGATTAATAAAGTTTAAGAAAGTCAAATATCATATATCAATGTGAAAAAATATCTTTAACGTATTTTGTTTCTTAATTTAAAAATAGATTTTGTAACTTAATTAATAAAATAAAAAAAGAAACAGTTATTGATTCCAACAAATAACACTTGCCATAATAATGAGAAGATTTAATGAATAGAGATAAATATTAAAGGTTATAAATAAGGAGATAATGTGAATATTAATTATTAAAAAATTATTTTTTGAGAAAACTTGATATACTGGTCTGAGTGTCTGCCGCCGATCGACGACGCCTTCCGACGCCGTCAACAGGTAAGTTCGGGTTTTAATTCCACTATGGTACGTGGAATTAGAAAGTTTAGGTGCTTTCTGAAAATACAAATGAAGCAAATATATCTCCTTTTCTCTTTTTATATGCCTTCTTAGAATTGCCAATGACACTGCTGCTTTTGTACTTCTCTCTGTTGTTTACACGCTATAGATTCTACTAGTTTACTTTCTGCTCCGTTGACTGTTAGAATCTATATGCACAAAAACTACTATTTTGGCCGTTGTCAGAGTTCTATATGTAAAAAATTGTTCTTTAAGGAATCCAAGGTGAAATATTTTCTCGGTTTTGTTAAGCTTGTGAGCCTGTTTATGAAGAGACTATAGTGGGTAAGTTTAGAAATGTCACGGTTCTAAATTCTAATGTATTGCTCATTCGTACCACATAAATCATAGATAAGGTCACTTGCTGCTGCTTCAGGTGAAGGTCGATGTTCAGTCAAAGTAAGGACTTTAGATTGCTAGGCAGATCAGAAAAGCAATGAAATATAAATGAAGAAAAAAGAAAGGCAAAAAAGCGCAGTGCCTCCCATTGTGTCTTAAAAGGGGATACAATAGCCTTAGTCAAATGCTTGACAAATTAATTTGTACCATGGTAGTGGTGTTTACCATATGCATAGTTAAATACCTTGGTTCTTTCCTGGTCCATGATTTGCAAAGTTTAGAGCTTTTAATCAGAACATGTGTACAGTAGATAGTTTTTATTTGATCATGTGGCTGACACACTAATATTCCTGGTGCTACACATGATTTTCTTCCTTGGTTATTGATGACATTTAGCCATAATCCTTCAGTATAAATTTCTTTCAGAAGTACAAAGTCTCTTGTGCAATTCTTCCCATAACTTGCAGTGCCTGATAACTTAAATATCATGGTAAACTTACCTGGCCTCATGAGCAATACATTTCATTTAGCTGCACTTCTTCTGAAGTTTACACTTACCGTTAGCTACTAGGTGGAGTCAGTTTATCTTACCTATTGAGTTGGTGTTAGGTTATCGTACTATTTTGTGGAAGGGGCTGTTATATTTTTTAGTGTGCATTGTCATGCTTTCTTCAGCATTTTGTCTTGGCTTATTCACTCTTATTTTTCTTTTTTGAACTGCATTGTAATGCTTTTACTTGAGCCAAGGGTCTACCGGAAACAACCTCTCTACATTGTAAGGGTAAGGTCTGATACACAGTTACACACTACCCTCTCCAGATCCCACTTTTGGGATTACACTGGGTATGTTGTTGTGTTGATATTCAGATTGTGTTGATTGGTTTGGTTTCTTGTATTTGTATTTTCAGTGTTGACTGGTTTGGTCCCTTATAATTTGTATTTTTAGTGTTATTGAGCACCATCGAGCTCCCAAGGCTTTGGTCTAGTGGTAAGAGCTCTGCTTGTTATGTGTATTTTTAGTGTTATTAAACGCCATCGAGCACCCAAGGCTTTGCCTAGTGGTAAGAGCTCAGCTTGTGATGTGTAGGTAAGACACATATCACGAGTTCGATCCCAGCCATAGACCAAAGCCTGGTATTTAAATAGAGATGGGTAGAGGGGCAAGACTATTTAAATAGAGATGGGTTTTTGGACAAGTATGTGTTGCCTGTCAAAGCTGAACTGCCTGAATGGCAATGATTTGTACATCAAAAGGATAGGAAAATAGTAGCTTTTCAATCTTCTTAGTTCTTTTGGCAGACTCGCAAGAGCTTACATCCTCTATTGATTATCCACTATTGTTAGTTTCAGCATTGCAAAGTGGATTTCCTTAACTAGATTACCTTTCCCCTTTAAGGCTTGAGCCATCATATTGACATTGTTATTAGTTAAATTTTTGCTGATTCCACTATTTGGTGCGGTGATAAGTAGAAATCAAAAGAAAAAGATCATCTTTTAATGTTTAGGTGCTTTCAGAAAATACAAATGAAGCAAATGTTTCTCTTTTTGTTTTGTTATATGCCTTTAAAAAATTTCCAATGCCTTCTCAAAGAGGTACAAACTCTGCTGCTTTTGTAGTTTTCTTCATTGTTTACATGCTATAGGTTCTACTAATTTACTTTCTGCTCTGTTGGCTGTTGTTAGAATTCTATATGAGAATAAACTACTCTTTTGGCTGTTGTCAGAATTCTATAAGGAAAAAAACTTTTCTTGATGTACAGTAGATAGTTTTATTTAATCATGTGGCTGACACATGATTTTCTTTCTAGGTTATTGATGATAATTATCTATAATCCGCCAATATAAATTTCTTTCGGAAGTTCATAATCTGTTGTGCAATTTGTCCCATAACTTGCGGTGCATAGTAACTTAAAAATCATAGTGGACCTCATGAGCAATATATTTCATTCAGCTGCACTTCTTCATTGTGGATCTTCTTCTGAAGTTTACACTTACTGTTAGCTACTAGGTGTAGTCAATTTATGTTACCTATTGAGTTGGTGTTCGGATTGTGTTGACTGCTTTGGTCCCTTATATTTTGTATGTTGTGTTATTAAACACCGCCTAGCACCCAAGGCTTTGGTCTAGTCTAGCAGGTAAGGCTTGTGATGTGTAGGTAAGGCGCATATCACGAGCTCAAACCCATCCATAGACAAAAGCCTGGTATTTAAATAGAGAACTGTAGAGGGGCAGGACTATTATCCATTGAGTTTCGAATGATACAACACTATCTTGTTGGGTTTCGGCCCATACATCACTAGCCCTCAAGGATTTCTCGGTTATAAAAGAAAAACCATAGCTTTGTCGCTTGAAGCGATGCAAAACAAGTAGTACTGAATATCAACTTTCAGGACATGAACTTACACATAGTGATACAAATGAGGAAAAAAAAAGGGCAGCTCGGTGCACTAAAGTCCCCGATATGCGCAGGGTTTGGGGAAGGGCTCCACCACAAGGGTGTATTGTATGCAGCCTTACCTTGCATTTCTATCAGAGGCTATTTTCAAGGCTTGAACCAATGACCTCGTGGTCACATGGTAGCAACTTTACCAGTTACTCCAAGGCTTCCCTTGTTGATACAGATGAGAGAATATTTGAATATCAACTTTCAGGAGTTGGACTAACACCAATATTGAAATTAGTTATTTTAAATTGAAATTTGATTGTTGTATTACTGTACCTAATCATTTATGTATGGTGTATTTGTTTCCATCAATGGTGTGCTTCACCTTAAAGTTGGAGTGTCAAATGGACAGATTGGGCTGAGATTGAAAATATTAAATGAGTTGAATTGGATATCGGGTTGGGTCATGACCCGCCCAAATTTATTTTGGGTTGAAATGGGTAAAAATCATGTTGGGTCTTGACCTGTTTAGTCTAACAAATATTAACATATTGATATTTACTCCTTGTAAATCCAACTCAAGAAAATAAATTTGGATGGGGTAGGGAAGTTGGGTGGTTGGGTAAAGAGTGGGGGTGGGGTAAGATTTTTTTTTTTTTTTAATTTAATTTTTGTAAAAATAAAAATTCATTTTTTGG